>NC_090651.1:142961744-143124244 GCF_040937935.1 Hyperolius riggenbachi | reverse complement strand
TCGCAAAGTGCCAACACCAATTTAAACTAAATTCAAATGTTTTAACTCATACATGAACATTATAGAAAATCCAAGTTGAAAATAAACTGTGAAGATAAACAATTTCATCCATCCTACTCCTGAAAAATGTATTCATTTTTTTAGAGCCTCCCAGTTTTATTTTCTGTTTTAAAAAGCTAAAAAAGTAGGTTTAATACTATTGTCTCATATGATGATGATTCAGCTTTTCCCATAGTCTCGCAGTTAGTGAACATGTGATGCCCAACAAGGCAAATTCAGCAATCATGAGGCCCCCCTCAAGACAAATTCAGCTCTGACATCATCAAGCCGGGTCCCGGCACTGACGTCAGAGAGAGCGGAGATGCCGGCCAGAGCGGTGGGGAGCGCCGATCGTCGCAGGAACTGCAGGGAGGTGAGTGGATCCGCTTCTTTCCCCCTACCGCCGCAGCTGTCACAGTGATCAATACGATCCGCAGTGATCACGTGATCAGCAGCCATACACGATGGTTGCTGATAACTGAGGGGAGATGCCAGCTGTCATATGACAGCTTAATGTCCTCTCTCGGGTGCGCATGATTGCGTCGGGAGAGGTAACAGCGGGCAGCGTAGATCCTACGCCGCATCAGGCTAGAGCAGCCACAAGTGCGGCGTTGGATCTAATAGAGGTGGTCCAGAAAAGGTTAAACAAATCATTCATAGACATCCATTTTTGTCTATCATACAAAAACAGTCTCTTTCAAAAAACTGTCCTTTCAACAACAGAAATCTATTCTTATCTATAAAAGGTTAAGTCTTGCATGAGAGGCTTCGTCATCTTTTTTTCCAGCCATGCACTGTCTCTTTATGAATCATCACATCCCTCGTCTGTGTTCTTGAGACATCAAACTTGATAAGGTGCTGCTGATAGTGATCTGCAGGGCTGAGCCTGCATAGAACTACGAGTATGCTGACCTTGAAAAACTCCCCTTGTCTTGAAATTAGACACTGATTAATATCAAAATAAGTGAAGGTTTCCTCAGGGCAGGTGACAGTTGCTTATTTTTCATCATGTATAATCTACAAGATGACACTATCCTCCCATCGTTAAAAGAATTTATAACAACTTTCTCATGTGTATCTTTTTAAGGCCCTGCTCTTATGGTCTGTAAGACGAAAGTGTGGTTGCCACATATCATCCCCCTTGAATCAACTGTGATGTTTGCATAAATTTGCATGCAGTTCTGCAAAGCAACTGGCAGCCTAAGCCAAAGAAAAAAATTAAGTTAGCTTCAAGTGGACACCTTTTTTTTCTGTTAAAGAAATTGTTTATCTCTCTTGCAAGGTTTCTTTTCCAGTTTTGGCAGTATTGTACAGTGTTTGCTGGCAGTTAAAGTACCCCTGGACCGGGTTGTGAATAATATACTTTTATACTGATTGGTTCCTGGCAGTGGTGCTCACCGCCAGGTCGTGATCACGCTTACGCGTGGATTCACGACCATTTTGACGCATTCCGCCTCGGACACGCTAAGCCGTGAATAGATTTTCAACCACGAAAATCTGCTTCGGCTTCGCGTGAATACGGACAGAAATCCGCATTCACGCTCGTGAAACCCGGCGCTGAAGTCGTGGTTAGCGGAAATGCGTCAAACTATGCGGAAGTGACACATTGCAGGCCAATCAGAGGGCCCCAGCCAGGCCCTAGCAAACAATCACAGGAGGGGAGCTATGCCCTCCCCTCCTGAATATAAAGCGGCGGCCATGATGGAAAAGCTCTGTCCTTGCTAGACTGTGGTGCTGAGAGGATTATCTCCAGGCCATTGTTGTTTGAGCATTTATTGTTTAAGTGCATTTATTGTGTTAAAAACAAAGCGTTTTTTTTGCTAACACTGCTCGTATACTGTACACAGTTAGCTAGTCAGTGAGTGATTGCTGTAGTTAGTTGTAGTGAGTGTAGTGTAGTGGGAGCAGTGGCGGACATACGGCCGTGCAGGCCGTGCCGCCGCACGAGGGCCCCTGAAGTTCCGCTGCTTCAGGGGCCCATTAAGTATTGCAGGTTTTTTTTTATTTAATTTTTTTTTTTTTTATGTATTATTTTTTTAACCTGGGGGGCCCAACTCCTGTCCTCCCCCCTCACCTCGCCCCCCCCCCCCCCCTCATGCGGCGTCTCCGGCCGGGGCGGCAGCTGCCGCTTGGTCTCCAACTTGGAGACATATCGGAAACTAAGCAGCAGCTGCCTCTAGCGTCTGCTGCAGCCCCGGCCGGAGACTTCCTGTATTTTCTGCTCTCCCGCCGGCTGCAGCGCATACCGGGAGGGGGGCCCCGAGGTGAGTGAGGGAGGATAGGAGTCGGGCCCCCCACCCGGATAGCTACCCACCCGGCTACCTTACCCACCCACCCGGCTACCTACCCCGCTACCTAACCATCCACCCGGCTACCTACCCGGCTACCTAGCTACCCACCCGGCTACCTAACCACCCTGCCGGCTATCTACCTGGCTACCTACCCACCCGGCTACCTAACCACCCTGCCGGCTATCTACCTGGCTACCTACCCACCCGGCTACCTACCCACCCACCCGGCTACCTAACCACCCTGCCGGCTACCTACCTGGCTACCTACCCACCCGGCTACCTAACCACCCTGCCGGCTATCTACCTGGCTACCTACCCACCTGGCTACCTACCCACCCGGCTACCTAGCTACCCACCCGGCTACCTAACCACCCTGCCGGCTATCTACCTGGCTACCTACCCACCCGGCTACCTACCCACCCGGCTACCTAGCTACCCACCCGGCTACCTAACCACCCTGCCGGCTACCTACCTACCTGGCTACCTACCCACCCACCTGGCTACCTACACACCCACCCGGCTACCTTACCCACCCACCCGGCTACCTACCCCGCTACCTAACCATCCACCCGGCTACCTACCCGGCTACCTAACCAGGCTACCTACCCACCCACCCGGCTACCTAGCTACCCACCCGGCTACCTAACCACCCTGCCGGCTATCTACCTGGCTACCTACCCACCCGGCTACCTACCCACCCGGCTACCTAGCTACCCACCCGGCTACCTAACCACCCTGCCGGCTACCTACCTACCTGGCTACCTACCCACCCACCCGGCTACCTACACACCCACCCGGCTACCTACCCACCCACCCGGCTACCTTACCCACCCACCCGGCTACCTACCCCGCTACCTAACCACCCACCCAGCTACCTACCCGGCTACCTACCCACCCACCCGGCTACCTACCCACCCACCCGGCTACCTTACCCACCCACCCGGCTACCTACCCCGCTACCTAACCACCCACCCGGCTACCTACCCCGCAACCTAACCACCCACCCGGCTACCTACCCGGCTACCTAACCACCCTGCCGGCTACCTACCCACCCACCCGACTACCTAGCTACCCACCCGGCTACCTAACCACCATGCCGGCTACCTACCTGGCTACCTACCCACCCGGCTACCTAGCTACCCACCCGGCTACCTAACCACCCTGCCGGCTACCTACCTACCCGGCTACCTACCCACCCACCCGGCTACCTAACCACCCACCCGGCTACCTAACCACCCACCCGGCTACCTACCCACCCGGATACCTACCTACCCACCCGGCTGCCTAACCACCCGGCTACCTACCCACCCACCCGGCTACCTACCCACCCGGATACCTAACCACCCACCCGGCTACCTACACACCCACCCGGCTACCTACCTACCCACCAGGCTACCTACCTACCTACCCACCCGGCTACCTACCAACCCACCAGGCTACCTACCCACCCACCCAGCTACCTAACCACCCACCTACCCACCCACCAGGCTACCTACCCACCCGCCTACCCAGCCACCCACCAGGCTACCCACCCGGCTACCCAGCCACCCACCAGGCTACTTACCCACCCGGCTAAGGGCTACCTACCTACCCACCCGGCTGCCTACCTACCCACCAGGCTACCTATCCACCCAACCACCCATGGGAGCTGCGCGCCGGATGGAGGCTGGGACAGGAGGTCTGCTGCTGCAGGTGAGTAAATGTTTTTTTTTTATTATTTATTTTAGCAGGTGTATGTTCTGGGCAGGTCTGCCACATGATTGCGTGTATGTTCTGGGCAGATCTGCCACATGATTGCGTGTATGTTCTGGGCAGGTCTGCCACATGATTGCATGTATGTTCTGGGCAAATTTGCTACATGATTGCATGTGTTTTCTGGGCAAATCTGCCGACATGATTGCACGTATTTTCTGGGCATATCTGCCGACATGATTGCAGGTATTTTCTGGGCATATCTGCCGACATGATTGCAGGTATTTTCTGGGCATATCTGCCGACATGATTGCAGGTATTTTCTGGGCATATCTGCCGACATGATTGCACGTATTTTCTGGGCATATCTGCCGACATGATTGCACGTATTTTCTGGGCATATCTGCCGACATCATTGCACGTATTTTCTGGGCATATCTGCCGACATCATTGCACGTATTTTCTGGGCATATCTGCCGACATCATTGCACGTATTTTCTGGGCATATCTGCCGACATCATTGCACGTATTTTCTGGGCATATCTGCCGACATCATTGTACGTATTTTCTGGGCAAATCTGCCGACATGATTGAATGTATTTTCTGGGCAAATCTGCTCACATTATGTGTATTTTCTTGAGAAAACCTGCACAATTATGTGAATTTTCTGGGGAAAGGGTCACCAAAACTTGGGCCCACTGTCTTTGCGTTGCACTTTTCAAGGGAACCTGAGGTGAGAATAATATTGAGGCTGCCATATTTCTCTCCTTTTAAGCAATACCAGTTGCCTGGTTGCCGTTCTGGTCCTCTGCCTCTTATTCTTTCAACCATAGACCCTGAACAAGCATGCAGCAGGTCAGGGGTTTCTGACAATATTGTCAGAACTGAGAAGATTAAGCTGCATGCTTGTTGCTGGTGTAATTCAGTTTATTACTGCAGCCAAATAGATCAGCAGGGCCGCCAGGCAACTAGTATTGTTTAAAAGGAAATAAATATGGCAGCCTCCATATCACTCTCACCCCGGGATCACTTTAAATTACAGTTAGCTCCGCCCTTATCCGGTCATTGCCACGCCCATTTTTTGACGCGGCGCTACGCACCGCAGGTTCAATCCACGCCCATTTTTTGCCTGAGTGGGAGTGTGGTAGTCTAGTGATTATTTAACTGTGTGTAGTGCAGGCAGGTTCAGTGCTGCAGTGTAGTCAGTGTAGTGGGAGTGGGGATTATCTGTGTGTAGTGCAGGCAGGCAGGTTAGTGCAGCTGCAGTGTTCACTTGTATATTCCAGTGACAGTTATACACTTGTACTATTTGCAGGCAGCCAGTCACACCGCCGGCGCCGCCACTCTCTGCCAGCGCTGTTCATTCATTCTGTCAGTGACCTTGTGCCGTGCCCAGTGCCCACTGCTCGCTCGCTGGCATATAAGCATCTCATTACACAGTGTGACATCCTTGTGTGCCCACTGCATCCTTCAGTGACCTAGTTGTATATCCAGTGCCCACTGCTGTGCCCACTGCATCCTTCAGTGACCTTGTACTGTGCCCACTGCATCCTTCAGTGACCTAGTTGTATATCAAGTGCCCACTGCTGTGCCCACTGCATCCTTCAGTGACCTTGTACTGTGCCCACTGCATCCTTCAGTGACCTAGTTGTATATCCAGTGCCCACTGCTGTGCCCACTGCATCCTTCAGTGACCTTGTACTGTGCCCACTGCTTCCTTCAGTGACCTAGTTGTATATCCAGTGCCCACTGCTGTGCCCACTGCATCCTTCAGTGACCTTGTACTGTGCCCACTGCATCCTTCAGTGACCTAGTTGTATATCCAGTGCCCACTGCTGTGACCACTGCATCCTTCAGTGACCTTGCACTATGACGCTGTGCTGCTACTACTACCACCAGTATGTTGGCATGATCCTTCTGTGCTGCTGCTGCTGCTGAACTGAACGCCCGCTTTGTCCTCCTCCTCCTCCTGACTCAGTTGCTACCACGGTACCACCAATGCACTCTGTCTGCGTTATCACTGCCCGGGTCACCGGGTGCCTTTATTTTTTTGGCCAGCACTATGACACTGTGCTACTACTACTACCACCAGTATGTTGGCATGGTCCTTCTGTGCTGCTGCTGCTGCTGAACTGACCGCCCGCATTGTCCTCCTCCTCCTGACTCAGTCGCTTCCCGCTGCTGCACTCTGCGTTCACACTGCCCGGGTCACTGGGTGCATTTCATTTTTTGGCCAGCACTATGACACTGTGCTACTACTACTACCACCAGTATGTTGCCATGGTCCTTCTGTGCTGCTGAACTGACCGCCCGCATTGTCCTCCTCCTCCTGACTCAATCGCTTCCACCAATGTACTCTGTCTGCGTTCACACTGCCCGGGTCACCGGGTGCATTTAATTTTTTGGCCAGCACTATGACGCTGTGCTGCTACTACTACCACCAGTATGTTGCCATGGTCCTTCTGTGCTGCTGAATTGACCGCCCGCATTGTCCTCCTCCTCCTGACTCATTTGCTTCCACCAATGTACTCTGTCTGCGTTCACACTGCCCGGGTCACCGGGTGCATTTAATTTTTTGGCCAGCACTATGACGCTGTGCTGCTACTACTACTACCAGTATGTTGCCGTAGTCCTTCTGTGCTGCTGAACTGACCGCACGCATAGTCCTTCTCCTGACTCAGTCGCTACCACCACTGCACTCTGCGTTCACACTGCCCGTGTCCACTGACAACTCTGCTGCGATGTCATTGCTAATTGCTGCAAAAAAAAAAAAAAAAAGCAAATTACAAAAACCTCTCTGGGGCCTTTTTGGCGTCAGCCACTCATCCTCCTCCAGCGGTACCTTCGCCGCCAAGTGCCATTGGAACTCGCCTTCACCTCTTTGATTGCTTAACGCGTATATCCCTTTTTAAAACCATGTATTACCAATTAATAGCTCCATTTACAGTGGTGATTTGTCTTTAAAAGCCATTAAAAAAAAAGATTTTTTTATGTTGAAGTTATGTTGCCCCTTATCACCTCGATAATCCATGCAATTTGGGGGATTGTAGCATGTATGGGGGCTTTGTTATTAACGTTAAAAGAAATTCCGGGCGGGAATCCACGCGTGATTACGCCATTCACGGCAGAAAATCCGGCTGGTTGTGTGGACGCGGACGAAAATCCGCATGCGGCGGGGCCGAATGCGGATTTTTTTTTGCAACCACGCGGATTGCCAAATTCGTGGATGAGGCACATCCGAGCACCCCTGGTTCCTGGTGCTGTGACGTATGTCACAGCATCATTCCCCACAGCTCCCCCATCCCCCCCAGTGCCCCGTGTCTTCTGTTCTGCTCAGCCACAATATTCGACTGAGCAGAACGTTGATTATGGGCGTGGATGAAGTATCAGTTCTTCCTTCTCTTGGCTATCCTTAGTCCTGCCCCCTGCACTCGTAGCTTATAGTTCCTTATATGAGTAACAGCACACAGCGCGCATGGGAGCTGCGCTCTGTACGGGCTTGTGGTAATTGAGGTCAGAACGATACAGTTATTTGCGTCAACTCAATAATTTTTGGTGGGACTCCGGCATTCCCCTGTCCAGGTGTAAGACCCTTTGAATCAAGTTTTCCATCACTTTTGTGGTCAGAAACAGTCCTTGTAGTTTGTAAAATTCACCTGCCCATTGAAGTCTATGGCGGTTCGCCAGAGAATGGAAAATACTATGTTCTCGACATCTCTACTATATTTTTTTGTCAAACTAGCCTAATTGACTAGTACAGCTATATATCTTTACTAGGAGCTGAAGAACACTTTTTAAAAACTTTTTCACACTTCTTTTAGAATGAAACCGTTGTATTGCTGAGAAAAAGACAATCCCTTCAGTTCAGCTCTATACGTTGCAGGAATTAATTGTAAGCCTCATTTCAGCCTGGCTACATGCGAGCATACTGTATCAAATGTGTATATGGAAAGCTTCAGTCAGTTTTGAAAGCTGGATGCAAACTGAAATGGAAGACATTTTTTTTTACTAATATAAATTACCATAATTCTTGCAGAGCACTGATACATGTTTGTAGCGATTTTCAGCGAAGTGGCATTTGTGTAAAGTGCACATAGATCAGCAGTGAAATTGCAACAACAAATCATAATTCAGTCAGGATTTGCCTAATCTGGAAACATGAACTGTGGTACTATTATCATTATTACATATTGTCAGCACTTAGTAATATCACTGTCACTTAGAAGAGTTCATAATTTAATCCAAACCATAATCGTAGTCTAATATCCTTACTTTAGCCTAAGGACAATTTGAGTGGTAACCAATGTACTTATCAGTATGCTTTTGGGATGTACGTGGAAACCAAAATGTTTGTAGAAAGTCCATGCATATGCAGGGGGGACATACAAACTCCATGCAGATAGTGTCCAGGTCAAGAATTGAGCCCACAAATAGGAAACAGTGAAACAATTTACATCAGTTGCTGCAAGAGGTTACACTGTAATATTCCTAAAACACACATACACACACACCACACACACACACCAAACACACACATGCACCACCACCACACACACACACACACATACACTATGTGGGTGGAATAGCTTTTGCTTTATTTCGTGTAACGATTTGTGTCAGCAAATAACAGAATTCTGATTATAGGTGATCTGCAGTATCACCTATAATGCAGATGTATACCTGATTATATGGTGATCTGCAGAATCACCTATAATACTGGTATATCAGAAGCTGTGGTGACAACAAATAGCAATGTGATTTGGTGCAACAGTAGTACTGATAGGTTTATCAATACCTCACCAGAGGAGCTGGTGGGTACTAACAGTACAGCGCCCCTCACCAGAGTCAAGGGCCCCCTGGTGAGAGTAGAGAGGTCAGACAGATCGGGTTTGGCAACAGACAGACAGATGCAGTACAAAATCGGAAGGCAGAGACTGGAAGGTGTAAACAGGCAAAGTCAGCAGCAAGATCAGATGGGCAAAGGTACAGAATCACTGAGCAGAAGAATAGTCAGAACGAGCCAGAGTCATGCACAAATAATACACAGTAGTATAAAGATTAAAGCTATCAAACAATTCCTATCTTGTGTGAAGTCCCCGGTTTCCTCCCAGATCAAAGCACACCGGAACTATCTAAGGGTCTGAGCGATAACACGGAGTATTCACAACAGCAGACACGTTGCGAGTGAATCAGCTAGGCTTTTGAAGCAGAGGAGACCCATCAGGCACGCCCCCTCCTATCAGCCAATGAGGAGCGGCGAGCGTCTCCTCTGACGTCAGCCGACCGGCCGGTCAGCTGACGCGCCTCATCCATAAAGGTCCTGTCTGTGCGCGCGCGCACGCGACAAAGCAACCCTATGTGCAACTGAAAGACCCGTCCTCGGCGTGCTAGACGCCTGAGGCACGGATACAACGCTAGACAGGAAGCTGGAGGCAGCTGAAGTGGTAGCGCTATTCACCGCGGCTGCTTCTCCAACATTTTTTACATTTAGTTAGGAAAATAAATAGGTAACCCTTAAGAAAACAATGCTAACAAAGCATTGATTTTGCTGACAAAATGATGCCACCCAGGCACATAACAATAGCCCCTCCAACTGCGGAGAGAGTTCAGCATTACTCCAACAGGACATTCCACACTGCACCCTGTGTGAATGTGCCATAGAAATATCATTGCATCACAATGGGATGCAATGATAGTGTCAGTTGCACATCAAAGTCACATATTTACCTTCCCAGAAAGACTACATTTGATCTCTGGTTCTACTCTTTACTCTGCAGACCTCTTTTCCCTTGGTTCTGCTATGACAACACTGGCATAGGATCAAGGGTTTAATTGTGACTCAGTCCCAAGTTCCTTAGACCCTGAATGGGCCATCCTAATAAGCAGCGTCTGTTAAGGCCCATACTCACGAGTGACATTTGTCGCCGCAACACGCGGCGCGCGCGTGTTGCGGCGACAGGTCGCCCGTGAGTATGGGCCGCCGCACGCGCGCGCACCCCGAACTGTCGCCCGTCGCTCATGTCGCCAGGCGATTGAAACTTTCAATCGCATGGCGACAGTCGCCGCTGCCCCCCCGCCGCAACTGTCGCTAGTCCGCGTGAGTACGCGGACTAGCGACAGCAACCTCCATGTAGGTACATGGAGCTTCCGGCGGGGGGAGGAGGAACGTCAGCGACAGCTTCCGCCTTGCCGCTGGTCCCTCTTCCGCGTGTGTACGCGGAGGGACCTGGCGAGAAGCTGTCGCCGGCCTGTCGCCCACACGCTCACGTGTGCTGGCGACAGGCCACATTTCTCGCCCGTGAGTATGGGCCTTTAGGCTCTCCAGTGCAGGGTGACTGCAACAGACCGTGTTTTGGTATTTGGTTTTCTTACCTGTCTACTTGTGAGCTCTCTGCCCTTGCATCATTATCGGGACCTGAAAATGGCTTTGTCCAGCTGTTTCTGGTCCTGCTATCACAGATAAAGAACAGTGGAAAAAAAGGCTACACTGCAGGCACTTTTTTATGAACTTAATAGCCTACAATCCAACCATAAAGCTAGTACTTCTAAAGAATATTTAGGTTAGCTTGTTACTCTAAGATCATCTACAAACAAGATACTGAATGACTGTATATGCAGAGGAGCCAGAAAGATAAAATATTCTAAAAATGTTATATCAAGAAGAGGCAGTGGTGGACTTACCTCCTCCAAGCAGACACACACGAGTTGTGTATATTCAAAACAACAAAGATTTATTTATATACTCCAGAAAGTGCAAGTGCCAAGATACTGAATGAGAATATCCTTAAACCTTCTCGACTGGTCACAAAGTCATCAGTGGGATGGCTGTAATAAACTAGTCAAGGTGCTAGCAGAACTGATTCCATGTTTACAGATTATTATCAAAACTTATGTAGTCTGAAACATATGTATCAACATGTTAAAGTTTCTCCATTTAATACAAGTTCCCTCCTTGGACCACTTTAGTCAGGCTGAATTAGATGCTTCAATTACAGAGCAAGGATTCTTTATAGCATTTCAGGAAGTGGAAAGAGCCCAAGTCTGGATGGCTTTACAGCCGAGTACTATAACACTTTTAGTAAGCAATTACCGGTAGCTTCTACTTTTTGCACCTTGGCTAATGAGGAACATACCTATAGTACCTTTTCTCACCTTTCTAATAAAGTTGTAATTACAGTAATACCTAAGAAAGGGAAACATAGTATAGATTGTGGTAAGTTTAGACCAATTTCTGCTATCAATATAGATTTAAAAAAAATTACTCAAAAATGTTGGTGAATAACAAATTTGTTTTAGAAAGGGAAAACAGCAATAGGTTTAGTCCATTCCTGTCAGGTCTCCCAACAGGAGGCAGTCCTAATTGCCCTTGATGCCCAAAAGGCATTTGATAGGCTAAGCTAAGCAGAGAACATCTATTTGAGATCCTAATAAAGTTTGGGATAGGTTTAAGGTTTATTCAACGTATTAATAATCTCTATTCTGGTCAAACAGCTTACATCAGAATCAAACTTTGCTGAATTCCCCATTTTGAACGGTCTCAGGCAAGGGAGTCCATTATTTCCATTACTTTTTAATTTAGCTTTAGAACCCCTGTTAAATGCCAGTTACAGGTGGCTACATCTATACAGGGCCTAGAGTTGGATTCTGGAGAACTTAAAGTCCTGGACTATACCGATGATGTTCTTTTTACTTTCACCAAGCCTTGGTCCTCAGCAGAAAGAATTGTTTCAGTACCAAGAGATGTTTGTACCTGTTTATACTGTTCAGACTTTATGATGAGAATCCTTTTTTTTAAAAGATGGATACTTACCTAAGGAGAGGGAAAGCTCTAGGCCCTATAGAGTCTTCCCTCTCCTCCCCCAGTGCCCTCATTGCAGCGGCAGCTCCTCCATTTAACTCCCGCAGTGCGCACGTGTGAGTGCACAAGAGAGGACACTCGCGTGTGCGCAGCATGGGATGGCCCATTTTCAGGAGCACTGTGACTCGGGCTTCCGAAGACTCCATTTGGTGACAGACACAGCAGTATTTGACCAAATTGTATGAATACTGCTACAGGGGATCCTGTACTGGAACAGCAACTGGGAGATGAGAGGGAAGGCTCTATAGGACCCAGAGCTTCCCCTCTCCTTAGAAAAGTATCAACCTTTTTTTTTTATGGTTCCCATTAACTTTAATCTTAATGAACAAAAATATATAATTTTAAATGTGGGTTGTTCCCCTGAAACTAAGCAAACAGTTAACTCAGTTACAAAATTCTGTTGGCAGGATAAATGTATTTAAAACTTGGGGTTCAAGATCAATAATAATTCTAATAGTTGTTTTTTTTATACAACTTTAGGGCTTTAATTCAAGACTGTAAAGTGGCATTAAAAAATTGGAACAAGCATTGCTTCAACATTATTGGTAGAATCGCCATAACTAAAACGCTGATCCTGACAAAAATTATTTTTCTATTTCAAAACCACATTTTTAGCACAGGAATCACATTTTTAGCACATGAATAAGTATTCATGTGCTAAAAATGTGATTTAAGTCTTTCCAAACCCTAATTTAAAGATTTATTTGGTTTGGAAAAAAATCCAGGATTGCACACAAGGGGCCATATGCAACTCACTTTTTCTCCTGAGTTTTCACCTGGGAGATAATTTTCATCTTCGATTTAAAATAACTTTTTAGGACTTTGCAATGGAAAAAGTGCCAAAAAGTATGTGAAAAAAATACTTTGAAAATTATTTTGAGCATTTGTTTGCTTGTTAGTGGTTTAGAAGGCATTTTATTTACAAGTTGTGAAAGTATCACCTGGGAGAAAACTGGGGTGAAAAAGTGAATTGTATATGGGCCAAGGTCTTAACAGGCAGCAGGAAATCTAGAGGTTTGGCCATCCCTGTTTTTATTTTAGATATTATCAGGCAATCCACCTGGGGAGGGTCTTAAAATGGAGATCGGGAGCACCAGCAGGAACTTGGATTGAACTAGAGTTTAAACATGTGAAAGATTAAATCTGGTCTCTGATGGAATTGTGAGCTACTGAAGGATTTAATTAATATTTGTGCTCATCCCTTAATCAAGTCAGCTCTACAAATTTTTAGAAACTTCATAGGCTCCCTTTCTGGCCCTACTTCACTACTTTCATTAGCCCACATTAACTTTCACCATGACTGGTTGGTTTTGTAGAGTGGGTTTAGATAGAGATTGCAGCATCTTTCAGGCTGTAATAAACAACATAGCAGATTACCCTTATTTGTACCCTCTTATTGTTACCTGAAACTGTCCAACTTTATCTAGAGGCTATCTAGAGGCTAGAGAAACATTGGGGTTCCATCCTTCTCACGCTCACTGGCTTTGAAAAACACTTGAGAGAACTATGCCAACAAGTACTATCTCCTGGTTTTCTAATTTTCTAATTCTGACCTTGGTCTGACAAACAAAATTCAAAATAGTTGCGTGAAAGACCTTTTCGATGCAGATTGATTAAACTTCTTGGTCATATATATAATATAATACAATAATATATATCTATCTATATATATATATATAATATAATACAATATAATATCTCAATTCGATTATGGAAATGTAGAGATACAGCCTATCAAATGCTACAATATAAGTTTGTTCTAAGATGGTATTCTGTTCCTTGTGACAGCTTCAGAATGGGAATGGCCTCCTCAATTTGCTGGAGATGTGTTAGGACCGAGCGTACACATTTGGTGGTTTTCCACCATACAGAAATTTTGGAACAGAATTTAATCCTTTCTCAAGACTATTGCAGGCAGCAGTTTCTATTGATAGGGTCTCAGGCTCAGCTTTGTTTGGTCCAAGCACCTCACATACTAATACTCGATCTTTCATTTTATTCAACTAAGCTATCCGTAAATGTGAACGTGCATAAGTACTTTATTCTCGTTCTCTATTTTCTTTTTCTCTATCTCATTTTTTCCCTTTCTTGAGTGTCCTTTCTTTACTTTCTTTTGTACTTCAAGTATTCCCTTTTCTTTATTAATGCAAACTATGATGTGACACCAATATCCCTACACAAGGAGTGCAGTAATGAAGCAAGTTCTTATTGGTTGTGATGGGGTAATGGGGCTAAAATTAGTAGTGCAAGTATATTGCATTACTTGATAAAGGTTCTACTTTAATAACAAGCACATTTTAACAAAAACCGGCCTCATAAGACACTAATGAATAATGCATTTTTAAGTATACTCACTGTAACAGTTCGTGTGAAATCACACTTTAATTATATATATTTTTTTTATTTTATTTTAAGTGATATTTTCAGAAATGAAGTTGTTAATACCAGTATAGCCATTATATGCTACATTTCATTAATGTTAATTGCATTACAGATTTTTTTTTAGAAATGAAATGTTTAATCCTAATATAGCCTAGTATATGCTGCAACAGGATTTTTATTATTATGTAAATGTGTTTTTACTGTATCAAAAACTGCAAGCTAGTAATCAAACAAAAGACAAATATGTGAGAATCAACACACTGTGGATACCTTTGCTGCCTGAACTGTAATGGTTAAGGTATCAGTCTCAGTCTGATAACCCACTAAACATGTAGCAGTCACTAGGTTGGCAAAATTGTGAATGGTACCATCCCTGAGATGAGAGAAGTGTCACCAGCGTGGCTGTTGTGACAATGTCATTCGCAGACTGTGGTAATAGAAGAATCCTCTTCTTCAATGTCATCCTTTCACTGATGTTCCCTCTGCTCCCTGCTCATTTTCTTGTCTGTCTAGAAAGTGCTTTGATCATCTCTGCCACTTGAAATATATGATTTGGATGGCAGAAATGAGATGAAATCCAGGCATAACACAGGGCAGGAAAAAAGCAATTATAAAAAGCCCAGGCTATATGTTACTATCATGGTCAAATGACAAGACACATGTCCTCCTGTACAGACACATGATTTCAAACCTTATTGACATTTGCACAGCTTAATGTCATTTTTATAATCACTGCAAAACAAAGTTAATTCTTTAAGTTTCAACAATCTGCAATGATGTTTGATTTGAACTGTTGTTGTCGTCTGATTTACAAGAATATTTAAGATGTAACCAGTGGCATAGCTAGAGATCATGAGGCCCCATAGCAAAACTTTCATGGGGCCATAAGATATAGGCATTATTGAGCAATGCCACATACCCCCACCCTATGGATATGAGTTAATAGGGGAATTTAAATTTTCATGTGATCTACACTTCGTATTTACCAAACACACAGGAGATACTCACTTCCCAAACAGTTCTCTGCTGCTTATATAAAGCCTGCAGGCTGCTTGTAAGCCAATCAAGAAGTGCACATACACATGACACCTAGTCTGCAGTGATTAATTCAAACAGAAGCTGAGCTACTCAGCTAGTAATTGGAGAGGGTTTCAGTTGCATATAGACAATGGCTATATGGCCAGCAGGGGGCACCAGCGTGCAGGATATACCCTCCCATCTGCCCCCCTCCTAACTAAACTGCATGGGAATCTACAATAAAATTAAAAACAATAATGGTGCACAAGCCAGCCTGGGGCCCCAGGAACTTCGTATAGTCCATGGGCACTCAGACTAATGCAAAGGGTGCACAAGGAAACACAATAAAGTTAATGTTAAATACATCAAGTACCACCTGAGCCCCCTCTGCTCCAGGGCCCCATAGCAGATGCTATGGCTATTGCTACGCCCTTGGATATAACTTTAATGCAGGGGCGGACTGACCATTCGGGCACTTGGGCATGGACCAAGGGCCTGTGGTCAGTAGGGGGCCCAACCTGGGGTGGCAGCACAATGAAGGGGGAGCAGGGCACAGCGGTGGGGAAGGCCGGCTGTCCCCCCCTTTCCCTCACCTGAAGGCTCTCCCTTCCTTGCTCCCCCTTCCAGAACTGCGGTGTGACAGCGGGCAGCAGTGGAACACTTACTCCTATTTCCAGTGCAAGAGGGAGATCTGTGCGCCGCTAGTCTGGTGACGTCACTGACTAGACCAGACCAGCGGCACACAGATCTTCCTCTCGCACTGGGAATAGGAGTAAGTGTTCCGCTGCCGCCTGATGCCACACCGCAATTCTGGAGGGGATGAGTGAGGAAGAGGGCGCCCCAAGTTGAGGGAAAGGGGGGGAGATGGCCAACCTTCAATGCCGCTGTGCCTGCTTCTCTCCCTTCACTGCGCTGCCACCACACCTTCTGAGGAAACCTGGCTACTTATTCTCAGGGCCGGCCCGCCCATGAGGCGGGGTGAAACGTTTGCCTCAGGCGGCACTTCTGGGGGGGCGGCACCCGCCCGTCCGTGGGTGTGGAGGGCCGCCCGAGCTGGAGGGGATAGCGGGCAGGAAGGGGGTATTAGGCCTAGCGGCGGGGAGGGGGGTCGGACCCCCCCCCTCCCTCGCCTGGGTCCCCCGTCCTCCGCTCCCCTCCAGCTTGTTACGTCGCTGCTGCAGCTATAAGAGGCAACGGGCGGGGATCACTCACTTCTTCCTCGTTCCAGCGTGCGCTCCACTGACGTCACTTCATGCGGCGCCCCCACACCCATGGCTTGGGGGGGCGGCGGCGATTTCTGTAAAGCTTGCCTCAGGCGGCAAATGGTCTAGGGCCGGGCCTGCTTATTCTGTGGACACCTATAGACCTGGCTATCTATACTGGGGACACATACAGATCTGACTATCTATTCTGTGGACACCTATAGACCTGGCTATCTATAGTGGGGACACCTTTAGACCTGGCTACCTATTCTGGGGACACCTAAAGACCTGGCTATCACAACTGGAGGCACCTATAGACCTGGCTACTTATACTGGGTACACCTATAGACCTGGCTACTTATACTGGGGACACCTATAGAACTGGATATCTAAACTGGAGACACCTATAGACCTAGCTATCTAAACTGGGGACACCTATAGACCTGGCTACTTATACTGGGGACACCTATAGACCTGGCTACTTATACTGGGGGCATAGCCGGCCTTTGACCTGTGCGACCAGAGCGGTCGCTCAGGGCGCCGGCTTCCAAGGGGGCGCCTAATAGCTGGTTACCTATACTGAGGGCACCTACACCTGATTTCCTATACTGGGGGCACCTATAGCTCGCTACCTTTACTGAGGGCACCAATACATGGCTACCTATACTGGAGGCACCTATGCCTGGCTACCTATGGGGGCGATGGAGACCTTCAACTGACTTCCTATACTGAGGGCACCTATGCTTGGCAACCTATATTAAGGGCACCTACACATGAGATCGGGGGGGGGCATTTTCTTTGGGGGGGGTGCACTGCGGCTATAACGCGTGGTGTGCAAACTGTCGGTGCTGTGCCATCATTCTAAATGGGGGGGGGGGGGGGCGGCTAACTGTCCCACTGATTGTTTTTATTAATATTCCTGAAAGGTTCTAGCCTTCATTGCTTGGAGAGAGTGGCAGTTTGTGCAACCAAGATACAGGTTGGGGAGATGGCAGTGCAGGTCAAAACAGAAGCTTTAGTTAAAAGTTCCGAGCCTGAGACCGGCCTACCTCGAAAGGTGGTCAGGGCACCTGCAGAGACGGTGGAGGACTGGATGCCTAATCTGGGCCCTTGCCAGCGAGACTTTCTAGAGGGTAAAACATCTCATCAGACCTCACCGGGTACATTTCAACATTTACCAGTGTCAAGGAAACCCCAGACTCAGAAAAATCAGACTAGTAACAGAAAGTCTGTAGAGTGGGAGTTTTCCCCAGGGGACATGGTGTACGTATCCTCTCGGCATGGGGCCCTAAAGCGATTTTCGCCTAAACTAGGTCCTACATTCATAGGACCATTCCCAGTGACCAGGAAAGTTAATTTTGTCACCTATGCTGTCGATCTCCCAGCCAGTATGGGAGGTGTCAGATCAGTCCATGTGTCTCTGTTAAAGCCAGCAGTGCACGTGGATTCCCTTCCCTCCCTCCCTGTGATGGTCAAAGACCAATCGGAATGTGAGACCGAAAAGATTCTGGACCCACATTCTGGGAACCCGGGTGGGAAGTGTTCGGAGTCCACTCCTCAGGGGGGGGGGGTACTGTGATAAAACGCGGAAAAGCCGCCGCGTGTACTGGCGGCAAGGCGGCTGATTCCACGTCCAGCGCGGCGGTTTGCAGCAGCGTGCGTCTGGTGTGGCTGGGCCTGTTAGTTCACACAGGCTGAGGAATACGCACGCGCGCGCTGAGAGGCAGAACCTTTATGACAAACAAGGAGGGATCAGCTGACCTTAGTCAGATCCAGATTACTTCTGTGTATTATTGTGTTATACTACAGACTAGTTCCAGGGTGTCGAGACTACGGACCTCACACCCAAGATTAGGGACTCTGTGTTATCATTCTGTTATACTTCAGACTAGTTCCAGGGTGTTGAGACCACGGACCTCACACCCAAGAATAGGGACTCTGTGTTATCATTCTGTTATACTTCAGACTAGTTCCAGGGTGTCGAGACCACGGACCTCACACCCGAGATTAGGGACTCTGTGTTATCATTCTGTTATACTCCAGACTAGTTCCAGGGTGTCGAGACCACGGACCTTACACCCAAGATTAGGGACTCTGTGTTATCATTCTGTTATACTCCAGACTAGTTTCAGGGTGTCGAGACCACGGACATCACACCCAAGTCTAGGAATACTTTGTACCATCATATTATACTCCAGACTAGTTCCAGGGTGTAGAGACCACGGACCTCACACCCAAGACTAGGCATTGTTGATATCTGTTATGACCTATTGCATTCCTGACTATCCCTCTGCCTTCTGATTCGGTACCTACGCATATCTGATTATCTGTTGCCAAACCCTGCCTGCCTTTGGATACCGAATCAGCCTTCTGTCTATGTACCTTGTCTGTCTGTGTGTTGCCGACCTGGCTTGCCCGACCTTGAGAGCTATCTCTCTCCTTAAGAGATAGTCTCCAGACCTGCTAGTGACATCCACCTTTCAGGTGTCACTCACTCACAGGTTCTCCCTACCTTCAGCCTGGGACTCCACCCCTTTGGAGGTCTCAGGCTGTTGGACGGTTTTTGCACTTCTCAGAAGGCAGTATCGCCCATACTGCCAGAGACAACCTGCTCCTCGGGTGGTCTTACTCAAAGTCATTACTGTTGCACCAAACACTCACATTATAAAGGTGTCCAGAGGTTAGTTATACTTAGATTATCAGTGATTCTGCAGATCATCAATAATCAGGTATAATCTGTATTCTTGGTGATACTGCAGATCACCAATAATCAGATTCTCTCTGTGTGCTGACACCGATCGTTACAATAATGCACTCTTTCCATCCATTTGTGGTTAATAATAGTATTTTTCCTATTACAGTGGGTTGCAAAAGTATTCGGCCTCCTTGAAGTTTTCCACATTTTGTCACATTACTGCCACAAACATGAATCAATTTTATTGGAATTCCACATGAAAGACCAATACAAAGTGGTGTACATGTGAGAAGTGGAACGAAAATCATACATGATTCCAAACATTTTTTACAAATAAATAACTGCAAAGGGGTGTGTACATAATTATTCGGCCCCCTTTGATCTGAGTGCAGTCAGTTGCCTATAGACATTGCCTGATGAGTGTTAATGACTAAATAGAGTGCACCTGTGTGTAATCTAATGTCAGTACAAATACAGCTGCTCTGTGAGGGCCTCAGAGGTTGTCTAAGAGAATATTGGGAGCAACAACACCGTGACGTCCAAAGAACACACAAGACAGGTCAGGGATCAAGTTATTGAGAAATTTAAAGCAGGCTTAGGCTACAAAAAGATTTCCAAAGCCTTGAACATCTCACGGAGCACTGTTCAAGCGATCATTCAGAAATGGAAGGAGTATGGCATAACTGTAAACCTACCAACACAAGGCCATCCACCTAAACTTACAGGCTGAACAAGGAGAGTGCTGATCAGAAATGCAGTCAAGAGGCCCATGGTGACTCTGGACGAGCTGCAGAGATCTACAGCTCAGGTGGGACACTCTGTCCATAGGACAACTATTAGTCATGCACTGTACAAAGTTGGCCTTTATGGAAGAGTGGCAAGAAGAAAGGCATTGTTAACAGAAAGCATAAGAAGTCCCGTTTGCAGTTTGCCACAAGCCATGTGGGGGACACAGCAACCATGTGGAAGAAGGTGCTCTGGTCAGATGAGACCAAAATTTAACTTTTTGGCCAAAATGTAAAATGCTATGTGTGGCAGAAAACTAACACTGCACATCATTCTGAACACACCATCCCCACTGTCAAATATGGTGGTGGCAGTATCATGCTCGGGGGGTGCATCTCTTCAGCAGGGACAGGGAAGCTGGTCAGAGTTGATGGGAAGATGGATGGAGCCAAATACAGGGCAAACTTGGAAGAAAACCTCTTGGAGACTGCAAAAGACTTGAGACTGGGGCGGAGGTTCACCTTCCAGCAGGACAATGACCCTAAACATAAAGCCAGGGCAACAATGGAATGGTTTAAAACAAAACATATCTATGTGTTAGAATGGCCCAGTCAAAGTCCAGATCTAAATCCAATCGAGAATCTGTGGCAAGATCTGAAAACTGCTGTTCACAAACGCTGTCCATCTAATCTGACTGAGCTGGAGCTGTTTTGCAAAGAAGAATGGGCAAGGATTTCAGTCTTTAGATGTGCAAAGCTTTTAGAGACATACCCTAAAAGACTGGCAGCTGTAATTGCAGCAAAAGGTGGTTCTACAAAGTCTTGACTCAGGGGACCGAATAATTACGCACACCCCACTTTGCAGTTATTTATTTGTAAAAAAATGTTTGGAATGATGTATGATTTTCGATCCACTTCTCACATGTACACCACTTTGTATTGGTCTTTCACGTGAAATTCCAATAAAATTGATGCATGTTTGTGGCAGTAATGTGACAAAATGTGGAAAACTTCAAGGGGGCCGAATACTTTTGCAAGCCACTGTATACATATGTGACGTATCACAGAGATCTGCAGAGATCTGAGCATTTGGCGTGATGGGTCACAATGTCAAAAAGGTTGGGAACCACTGTCCTAGGAGATATCTCAGGAGAAAAGGTGAATTGCATATGGGCCTGTGTGTGTGTGTGTGTGTGTGCGCGCGCATGCGTGATGAGGATGAAGGGGGGCACAAAAATCAGGTTTCGCTCAGGGCGTTGTGAAACCTAAGGCCGGCCCTGACTGGGGGCACCTATAGACCTGGCTATCTATACTTGGGACACCTACAGACTTTGCTACCTATGCTGGGGACACCTATAGACCTGGCTACCTATTCTGGGAACACCTATAGACCTGGCTACTTATACTGGAGACACCTGTAGACCCAGCTACCTTTACTGGGGACCACTATAGGCCTGGCTACCTATACTGGGAACACCTATAGACCTGGTTACTTCCACTGGGGATACCTATAGACCCGGTTACTTATACTGGGGGCAACTGTTTTGGAGGAACTGCTGCCAGATTAACTATTTTTGGGGAACGGCTGCTGTCAGATTAAGTGTATTTTGGGGAACAGCTGCAAGATTATCTGTATGTTGGGTAACTGCGGTTCGGAGCCGCTGCCAGATTGTGTATGTTGGGGGAACAGCTGTTTCCAGATTATGTGTATTTTGGGGGAACCCCTGCTGCCAGATAGAGATGGCCCGAACCTTCGATTTTCGGGTCACAAACCTGGTTTGCGAACTTCCGCAGAAGTTTGGTTCGTGCGAACTTTCGCGAACCGCAATAGACTTCAATGGGGAGGCGAACTTTGAAAACTAGAAACACTTATGCTGGCCAGAAAAGTGATGGAAAACATGTTTCAAAGGGTCTAACATCTGAGTTTTTGCATGGATGAGTGGGATAGATGCCAAAAGTCCCAGGGAAAAATCTGGATTTGACGCAAAGCAGCATTTTAAGGGCAGAAATCACACTGAGGCCCGGTGCACACCAAAACCCACTAGCAGATCCGCAAAATGCTAGCAGATTTTGAAACGCTTTTTCTTATTTTTCTGTAGTGTTTCACCTAGCATTTTGCGGTTTTGAGAAGCGTTTTTGGTGTAGTAGATTTCATATATTGTTACAGTAAAGCTGTTACTGAACAGCTTCTGTAACAAAAACGCCTGCAAAACCGCTCTGAACTGCCGTTTTTCAGAGCGGTTTGCGTTTTTCCTATACTTTACATTGGAGGCAGAAACGCCTCCGCAATCCAAAAAATGCCTCACCCCGGGAGTATGCGTTTCAGCAAAATGCCTCCCGCTCTGGTGTGAACCACCCCATTGAGATACATTGACTAAGCGTATCTGCAGCCACAAGCGGCTGCAAAAATGCCAAAAAACCCGCTCGGTGTGCACCAGCCCACAATGCTAAATTGCAGGCCTAAAGTGCTTTAAAACATCTTGCATGTGTATACATCATTCAGGAAGTGTAATTAGAGTACTACTTCACACCGACACACCAAACTCACTGTGTAACGCACCGCAAACAGCTGTTTGTGTAGTGACGGCCGTGCTGGACTGGTGCACACCATGGCCATAGTGCAGGCCGCGGTGGTTTTCAAACCCATACGGTCGCCGGGCTGTGGTAGCTCAATGATAGAACAACAGTTACTGTCCCCCCCCCCCCCCCCCCCCCCCCCCGAGACACTCATATAGCCGTCGGTCATTGCTTAACTGGGATACACAAGCCCCTTCACCACTGCAAGGTAATGATCACAAAGGGGAATTGGCACATGTACATGCCTTTCATTTTGTTGTTGCAGCTGCAGTGCAGCCAGAAAAATTAGGCATTCATGTACACACACCATAAAAACTAATATAGCTGCCGCTGCTAGCAGCAGCCTTAAAAATTCAGGAATCCACCTGGAGTCCTGTACCCTGTTGGTGGTGGCGGAGAAAGCAGTGAAGCGGCCTGCGGGCAGAGGTGCTGTGTGGGGAGCGACTTAGTCTTAGGGCAGGCAGTCACATGGCGTGCAGGCAGAGATGCTGGGTGTGGGGACTGACTTAGTCTTCGGGCGGGCAGTAGCCCTCCGGGATCCATGCCTCATTAATTTTGATAAAGGTGAGGTACTGAACACTTTTGTGACTTAGGTGACTTCTCTTCTCAGTGACAATGCCTCCAGCTGCGCTGAAGGTCCTTTCTGACAGGATGCTTGAGGCAGGGCAAGACAGAAGTTGGATGGCAAATTGGGACACCTCTGGCCACAGGTCAAGCCTGCGCACCCAGTAGTCCAAGGGTTCATCGCTGCTCACAGTGTCTACATCCACACTTAAGGCCAGGTAGTCGGCTACTTGCTGGCCCAGGCGTTGTTGGAGGGTGGATCCAGAAGCACTAAGGCGAGGCGTTGGACTAAAGAATGTTCGCATGCCCGACATCACCATGAGATCCCTGGAGCGTCCTGTCCTTGCCTGCGTGGACATGGGAGAAGGATTACTGGCAGTGGTACCTTTATTGCGTTGTGCTGTGACATCACCCATCACATACTATAATGTGCACCTGTCACACCCAGACAGGTACCGGACAGGCACAGTGACACTGCGTGCGCTCACGTAGGTAGTGGGTGCACTGAAGGGAACAACAGGTAGGTATATGCAGTGATGGGTATTACAATGTGCACCTGGCACAGTAGTAATTATACCACCAAGGGGCCAAAGGCCGCTGCGACTGACTGACAGGGCTGTATATAATGCAAGTGGGCCGCTCGCGAACGCGAATCACCGAAGTTCGCCGGTGAATTGTTTGGGCCATCTCTACTGCCAGATTACATGTATTTTGGGTGATACGTGTATTTTGGGTGATCCACTGCCAGATTAAGCATATTTTGGGGAACCGCTGCCAAATTATGTGTATGTTGGGGCAACCGCTGCTGCCAGATTATGACTATTTTGTGGGAACCACTGCCATATTATCTGTATTTTGGAGGAACCTCTGCCAAATTACGTGTATTTTTGGGGAAATGCTGTCAGATTACATGTATTTTGGAGGGAAACATTATGGCAGAGCACAAACTTCCCTGGCAGACCTTTTACACCACTGCTAAGGTCATGTATATTTGGCCCCACCCATGACCACGTCCACATTCTGTTGGGTGACCATGCCCATTTTTCAGTGCGTTCATTTTTATATCTTTGTCTGTAAAAAAATAACATGAAAGGTTGGCAACACTGGTACGGGACCCCTTAATCTCCTATTGCTCCATGAGTTGTCAGTTCACCCCTGCTGTAATGTATGGCTTTTACTGCATATTTAGGGGCTCCAGGCAGGGGCATATCAATAGCCATAGCAGCCATAGCAACTGCTATGGGGCCCTGGAGCATAGGAGGCCCAGATGGTATTAAATGTATTTACCATTAACTTTCTTGTGTTTCTCCACCCTCTGACTTTGTCTCAGTGCCACTGCCCATGAACTATGTGCAGTGTTGATTGCATGAGAATGTAAATGGTCCTATTAAATCATATCCATACAGTAGGTGCAGGTGGCATTCCTTAAGAGTGCCTATATCAGAGGGCCCCATGAAAGTTTTGCTGCAAGGCCCATAATGGGCCGGCCCTAGACTTTTTGCCGCCTGCGCAGTACAGCCCGGATGACGTCAGCGCGCCCGCGTGGGACGCAGAAGTGCCGGGCCTTGGAGCGCAGAAGAGCCCGACCTGGCAGCCGGCCTGGCCAGGTCGGGTCGGCCACCAGAGACCACCGGGAGCCTGCGGAGCGGCGGCGAGGGCACCTCCTGCCTGCCACGGGCTGAAGGAGGCCCCAGGTAAGTGGAAATTTATTTTTATTTTTTCAATACCCTCCCTGAACCTTCCCTTTAACCTCCCTGGTGGTATGATTCTTTCCTGATTTTAGGGTCTAAAAGCAGTACAATTTTTTCATGAGACTATAAAAGCAGGAAAAAGACATACTGCATAGTGATCTGCAACAGCCCCTGCACAGACTCACCTCCTCGGGATTACCGCTCCCAGCAACTTCTTCTTTTACTCCGAGCATGACTCGGGCTTACTGCCAAGGAGGTAAATACCCTTTACACTCAGCTATGACACTTGCACTCCCCTGTTATTTGCAGGGTGGGATTTGTGGAAAAGCCACCAAGGCCTAGGCCTTGGATGGCTAATGCTCAAGAAGGCCAATGGACATGAAAAAGGGGTTGTAGAATATGGAAGAGAAGCCAGCAAATGGAAAAGGGAGGCTGGAAATGGCAACAGCACATGGAAGAGGAAAGATTCTGCTCAATGAAGCTGCACATAAAAGAGAAGGGCTTCTGTATATGGATGTTACACACAAAAAAGGGAGCTGTACACAGGGGCGTAGCTAGAAATCACTGGGCCCCCCTGCGAAACTTTGGATGCCCCCCTCCCTCACAACACCCCCCCCCCTTAAAACAGAAATCAGGCAGTCAGGCTGACACCCCCCCCCCCCCTTTCAAAATAGAAATCAGGCTGCTCTCCCCGCCATTCCCCCCAAAAAAACAATCCTTCCTCCTCTAAACATAAAATAGACAGCAGGATTATGATTAAGGAAAAAAATTATATACTTATCTAATATATACTTAATTAATAAGTGTGTAGATATGTATATACTGTATATACAATATATATATACTGTGTGTGTATATACAGTATATATATATATATATATATATATATATATATATATATATATATATATATATATATATATATATATATATATATATATATATACATTTATATGTACACATATCCAGTCCTACCTCTTGGGTCCCTTAGCCCCCAGACCAGACACAGCTACAGGCCTGCTGTGCTACAACAACCACGGCAGCCAGCAGAGTCATCTTCTTCCTGCCTGAAAGAGGTGCAGGAGGTCCTTAGCGTCTTCAGTGCTTGAGCGAGCGGAGCGGAGCGGGCCAGGACTCAGGCTGGGAAGAAGTCTGCTGGATGCTGCGCAGGTCCTAGTGCCTGCAAGCAAAATAAAAAAGTTTTGTTTTTGGTAGCATCCCTCTTGTTAATGCATATGAGCGGGCGGCGGGAGCCAAAGAGTTGCTGGGCCCGGGCCTCTCAAGACTTCCAGGCCTCCCTGCAGCTGCTACCCCTGCAGGGGCGTTATTGCACATGTTTATACAAGAAAGTTGGCCTAGGGTTGGAGAAAGCATAAATCTAACCTTGGTTATGTGTTTTTCCTGTCCAGTGCTTGCATAATGTGCTGTATATTGACTGTGGTAGGGCCTGTACACACTGCTGCGCTTGCGTTGCGTTTTTAAAAACGCATGCGTTTTTAAAAACGCAAGGTCTTTTGAAAAAGAATGAAAATCGTGATGACTTGTACACACTGGTGCGATGCGTTTTTAAAAAAACGCAAACGCAGTGCCTGCTGCGCTTTTTTAAGCGCAGCGCATGAAAAACGCATTAAAAACGCATGCGCTTGCGTTTTTGCCTGCGTTTTTCAGAAGTCAGTATCCCAGAAGACTCTGCAATGTCCTGATTCCTGTTGAAATGTAAACTAGAAAAAAAACAAAGGATTCTTTAGCCAATCAGCAATTACAAGAAAAACGCAAACGCACAAAAAACGCAGGCAAAAGCGCATGCGTTTTTAAAACTACAGGCACTTTAAAAACGCATGCGCTTGCGTTTTTGCCTGCGTTTTTCAGTGTGTACAGGCCCTTATGTTCCTGCTTTACGGTTCCTACCAAATTATGTTCCAGCTACCCAAATTTCCTGCATTGTGTCACAGCTTTTGTGCCTCAGGTTCCCAGCAGCTCTAAATTGTTTTTCAAAATATTTCTGTTTCAGAATATCCACGCCCCAGAATTGTGCCCCAATGTTCCAGTGCCCTGGAATTGCATCCCAGCTTTTCATGGACCCTGCATTCTGTCTAAGCTTTCCAGTGCCCCATAAATGTGTCCCATCTTTCCAGTGACCCATAAATGTGTCCCAGCTTTCCAGTGCCCCATAAATGTGTCCCATCTTTCCAGTGGCCCATAAATGTGTCACAGCTTTCCAGTGCCCCATAAATGTGTCCCATCTTTCCAGTGCCCCATAAATGTGTCACAGCTTTCCAGTGCCCCATACATGTGTCCCATCTTTCCAGTGGCCCATAAATGTGTCACAGCTTTCCAGTGCCCCATAAATGTGTCCCATCTTTCCAGTGACCCATAAATGTGTCCCAGCTTTCCAGTGCCCCATAAATGTGTCCCATCTTTCCAGTGCCCCATAAATGTGTCCCAGCTTTCCAGTGCCCCATAAACGTGTCACAGCTTTCCAGTGCCCCATAAAATAGTCCCAGCTTTCCACTGCCCCATAAATGTATACCCAGCTTTCTAGTGCCCCATACATGTATCCCAGCTTTCCAGTGCCCCATAAATGTATCCCAGCTTTCCACTGCCCCATACATGTGTCCCAGCTTTCCAGTGCACCATAAACGTGTCACAGGCTCACAGCTTTCCAGTGCCCCATAAACGTGTCCCAGCTTTCCCGTGCCCCATAAATGTATCCCAGATTTCCAGTGGTCCTGTTTTTATCCCTTAATTTCAGTACTGATGTGTTATGCCCAAGCTTTTCAGTGTGAATCATGCCTCAGATTTCCTGAGCCCCAAAAATATGTCCCAGATTTTTAGTGGCCCTGTATTTTGTTCCTGAATTTCAGTTCCCTTGCATTGTGTCCCATATTTTCATTACTTTGGTATTGTGTCCCCACTTTCCAGTGCCCCAGTATTGTGTTTTATCTTTGAAGTGCTCAGGTATTATGTCCCCGTGCCGTGGGCATGTTCAGAATGGCCTAATTCCAATTATATTATAATTCTAATGTTCCATGCTGAATTTTTAACTTAATATTAAGTTTTGTCAGTTCCAACTTTTGCACCAAAGTCTATGTCACCAACTTCCCAAATCCATTGCAAAGCGTCCAAAGATGATCCTATTGTCACTAAATTTGCTACGTATGTGGGGGTCATTGGTGGGAACATGTCACAAGTTGCTTAGTGTTGAGCTGGTAAGTTAGTATTAAAAGACTGAGTGGGGGTTGGTTAGCAGTAGTTTATCAGAGTTAAGCTACAGTGTAGCCAAACTCCTTTGCAAAATAGCAGGTGGGGGTAGGGGTAGCATTAGGATTAGGTGGAGGAGGTTAGTGTTATAAGCAGTTTGGTGGGGAGTGGTTGAATGTTCAAGTGCGAATTAGGGTACAGAGGGTGGTGGTAGCAGAATATCAGTGAAATTACCAATATTCTACTTCCTCTATTTCACACCCATTTCTCCTCATGCTTTTTTTTCTCCATAGATGCCTATAGGTGCAGATCTCCATGGTTTTTTGAGGATTCTAGAACTCCTTTCAGCAAAAAAGGTTATGCTGTGTCATTGAAATCAGGTGGACTTGCCAACAAAGACAGGGGTGATTAATACAGTAAATAAATTGCATCCCTTAATTAAGATGACATACGAGAACAGAAATTGCCCCACAAAATGTGGTCAAAAAGGTGTGAGATTATAATAGGCAACCACTGACATAAGTTAACCAATCAGCTCATGGAAGTAACTATAAATTGATTATTGGACATATAGCATTTATATTGAGCTTTTCTCCTGGTGGACTCATAGCGGCAGAGCTGCAGCCACTAGGGGGCACTCTATAGGCAGTATAGCAGTGATAAGGAGACTTCCCTAAGGTCTCCTACTGAATAGGTGCTGGCTTACTGAACAGGCAGAGCCAAAGTTCAAACCCAAGTCTCCTGTGTCAGAGGCAGAGCCCTTAACCATTACATCTTCCAGCCAGTGGAGACTAGCTACCTGGAATTTATAAACCTTAGATCCAGAGTAGATCTAGAAATATAGGGAGCCTTGTAATACTAAATCTCACAATCGTGTAGGAGATGACACCTCTAAGACTTACCGTAAAGCTGAAAAATGTACTGTGAATGATTATCTAGTGCACCCCCCTCATTCAAGTAATGTCTATAGTATGCAATGTTTCTTTATAAAATGCAATGAAAATGTACCTGTTAGAACTCCTTTCAGACAAAGTTAACCGAGCAAGGGGGCAGCAAGCTCAGCAGCATATTACGCATTTTTCTATATGTGGTAATTCAGCAACCACCATTTTCCTATGGAGGTCGACAGCTTTTGCCTTTCTCTTGTTATTGGTTTCCTTTAGAAAATAATTAAATAAACATAGAGACAAAATTGCAGTGTTGCAGGCCCATTGATGTGTGCTAGAACTACATGAGTTATGTGCATCTCCAATAGCATAATCAGGTGAATTTATGATATATAAGACTTTTTGCATCATGCAAATGTTAAACTGCCAAATTGGATAAATAGGTCTATCTAATTGGCTTTCAGTTTGTAATCTAGTAGTGATAAATCAAATCATTTTCTCAGATGATAGTGTTTTATTGCTTTTCTTATGCTTAGGCTGCTTTTGAAAATGTTTGGATTGTCCCAAAAAAATGTTTTAGCATATAGTCAAATATCTATCTCAGTTAAACCATCTTTGGCAAACAACATACTCTGCAATATTGGAAAACATTATTCTGCATGATGTGTGTGCTTTTTTTTTTTTAATCTTTTTTTTTTTTTTTTGTAATTTAAATACCAGACCTGTTTTGAAAGCATTACAATCAGACTTAAATAGAACCCGAGGTGTGTTTAAAGAATGTTATCTGCATATAGAGGCTGGATCTGCCTATACAGCCCAGCCTCTGTTGCTATCCCAAACCCCATTAAGGTCCCCCTGCACTCTGCAATCCCTCATAAATCACAGCCGTGCTGTGAGGCTGTGTTTACATCTGTAGTGTCAGTCTCAGCTGCTCCCCCGCCTCCTGCATAGCTCCGGTCCCTGCCCCCGTCCCTTTCCTCCAATCAGCAGGGAGGGAAGGGATGCAGGCGGGAACCGGAGTTCTGCAGGAGGTGGGGAGAGCAGCAGACTGACACTATAGAGATAAACACAGCCAGCTCTGACAAGCTGTTTGTCAGCAGCGTGGCTGTGATTTATGAGGGATTGCAGAGTGCAGGGGGACCTTAGGGGGGTTTGGTATAGCAACAGAGGCTGGGCTGTATAGGCAGATCCAGCCTCTGTATGCAGATAATATTCTTCAAACCCACCTCGTGTTCTCTTTAAGGTTAAAAAGTAAAACAAGCTGACATTTACCTGGGGCTTCTATCAGCCCCCTGCAGCGGTAATGTCCCGCGCCGTCCTCTCCTGATGCGCCGTTCCCCGCCTCCCTGACGACTGCCGAATAATGCATGCTCCCGTTCGCGTCATCGGGAGCTTACTGTGCAGGCACAGTAAAGAGTTTTCTTGTACTGCGCAGTAAGCTCTGATGACGCGTGCGGAAGCGAGAGCTCAGCTGCGCAGCCGCAGTGTAATCACTTGCATGATTACACGGGGACTGGCAGCGGGGAACGGCGCATCAGGAGAGGATGGCATGTCCCGGGGGCTGATAGAAGCCCCAGGTAAGTGTCAGCTTGTTTTACTTTTTAACCTACACAGAACTCCTTTAAGGGCTCTGCCTTGGAAACAGGCTACCTGGGTTTGAATCTTGGCTCTTCTTGTTCAGTAAGCCAGCACCCATTCAGTAAGAAGACCTTGGGCAAGACTCCCTAACTGTTACTACCTACTGAGCGTGCCCTAGTGGCTGCAGATCAAGCATTTTGAGCCCGCCAGGAGGAAAGCGCAACATAAATGTTATTTGTCTTTGTCTTCTTTTTTATTTTAATTTTTTTCCATTTGTTTAGAAGGTTCACATTTATTAATTGTTAACTATTTTTTTCTAATGACATGCTAATGTCTTCACAGGCATTTTGAGATGCATACAGATACCCTGCTTAAGGAATTAATGGTTGAATACCCCACAACAGGGTAAATTTAGGTTGGGACCTCACTTATCAAAATTGTAGGCATTTTACCGCCTGCAACATAGCATGACAACTAAAAACCAGCGTTAGTCAATGGGATGGTTCAAGTTGAAATGTGAATTTCACATGCGGGACAAAAGACATACATAACGAATTTGGTAATGCAGAAAATAGCTGATTTACCGATCACCTTGCCAAATGCCAATTCACTAAACCTATTACCGCACTGAAAAATGACCGACTATTGAGGTAAATGACTGACTTGTGCGGTAAATACCTAAAGAAATGTCAAGAAATTGCAATTCACAAAGACTAAAGCATTCTGGTAAATCAAGTAAAAGTTTTTGGTATTTACCTCCAACTCTGACCATCCAGTATCTTACATTTGACATTGACAGATTTAGCAGTCAGACAGCCGATAGGGAAAGCCACACAGCCCTGCTTCTCACCCCATTTCATCCGATTCTCTGGAGGGCAAGACTTATAAAATGGCAGAGCAGGAGAAGGAGACATTTAAAAAGGCTTTTCTGTATCACTTTGGATGTGCATATCTATATACTGGTATACAGAAGAGCTCCCTCTGGTGGCTGCATGCATATCAAAAGCGATGGTGGGGATGCACTGGACACAAAAACCCTGACTCAAGCACACCACATGTGGGAAGACTCACAGATTCCTGCCTGAACTTCTCTGCTGGCTCCCATAAATCAAACGCTGTGCTAGCGACATGCAGCGTGTCAATAGCCAGCTGTTTACCTCTGCACTTGTCACTCTCGCTGCTCCCCCACCTCCTCTATATCTCTGCTCCCCGCCTGCGTCCCTTCCCTACAATCAGCGGGGAGGGAAGGGACGCAGGCGGGGAGCAGCAACATAGAGGAGGCGGGGGAGCGGCGAGAGTGATAAGTGCAGAGGTAAACAGCCGGCTAGCGATGTCGCTGGCACGACGTTTGATTTATGGAGGACAGCAGAGCGCAGGGGGGGCCTGGGGGGAGACAGTATAGAAACAGAGGCTGGGCATTATATGCAGACCCAGCCTCTGTGTGCTAATAGGATTCTTAGAACCCACATCGGGTTCTCTTTAACATAGTGAATATTTGTAGCCTGAGTAAGCACTGCTAGAGGAACAGCATTGTCACACCTTATGCATTCCCACTACACTCCAACACCCTTAATTCATCAGCATTTCATGCTATTGAAAATAAATAATACCTTTTTTTAATCTAACAAAATGGCCTATCTGTTAAACCATGTGATCACGTGAATTCAAAGCAGTGTGTGTAGTTTGTGTAAAACTACAGCAATAAATTCTTCAGTTATTGTAGAAAAATAATCTATATTAACCTATTTGTGTATGTTTATGGGATGTGGGACTAGGAGGAAAGAGGAGTACCAAGAGAAAGCCCACATAAATATGAAATACAAACTCCAACCAGATAGTGTCCATGAAGTAGAACTTTTTTTCACACATCCAAATATTGAATGTTACATTGTAAACATATACACGATTGATAGTTTTCAGCATGACAACATGAATACCACCAAAATTGTTGACACTGACCAGCAGGATAATTAGGCACAAACAACTGCAGGTGTGGATGTTTCATAAATATGTCAATATGTAATAGAAGCAGCATTAATTGGCAGCCTGCTAGTATCATCACAACATATTAACAGAGCTCTATGTAATACATTGCAGAGTAATAATTGTTATCTGTGGGAGTCTGGAAGGTAAATAAAAATCAACTTTTTTTCACCTAAGGTTCCCTTTAAATGCAATAGGAGACATGTGCTATACAAATGTTAACATTATTATCAACATAAAAGTTGTTTTGTATTCTCAATCCTAGATTGCTATCTTCTTAAAATTGTCTAATCTGGCAACAAAATAGCTGAGCATTCTGTGTATAGAAAGACAGTCAGGCCTTATGCCAGTTCTGCCATTGCAGAAACTATAAACCCAAGTGGAAATCCATGAAAAGTAAAATAAAGAGTTTTATAGTCGAGCAGTGAGTAGTTTAGCACAGCTACATTTGTCAGTATACTGGCAGGGTAAGGCCTTCTTTATGCCATGCTGGTAGCTTTCTCCCATGGAGCTCAGGACAGAGTCACTACTTCAATTTCCAGCATCCTTTTCAATGGTTCTGGGCTGCCACAAACTATTGAAGGGTTGCATTGATGCGTCACCCTGCCAGCATTCTGACAGACGTGACTGTGCTGGGTGACAACTGTAAGGCAAAGTTGACCTGGCCAGCACAAGGCTAATGTACTTTTTGTCCTATTTTTGTCTTTATACTGGCTTTAAAGAATGATGCAGAGAGTAAAGTATACAGGCTTCTGACTGTGAACATCAATTTAATAAGTGTTAGATGTTCAGGGTGAAATACAAATGCCTTTTGCCTTCTCCACAGTCAGGCATAGGATCAGAAAAAGCACTCTAGAAAAGAGATATTCTGCACTTTGCTTGCCTTGTGCAGATCTTGTGGAATCTGGGAAATAAAAATACAGTACAAATAGGGAGGTGAGTTATATCACAGTTGTAAATATCTAAAAGTGTAGTCTTATTAGGATAATGGTATTATGTGTGCATATAATAAAGGCTCTGATTGTGAGATATAAATGATATTGAAGTTATTGTTTTGTAAAATAGGCACCAGGATATGAGATAAAATATTGTTTATTGTACTGATATTCTACTTTTCCCCAATGTAACTTTTTTTAGGTTTAGTAAAATGTGCGCCAGTAAAAGTGATAAAATATTGTTTAATGTACCGATATTGTACTACTTTATTCATATAGTAAAATATTTTTAATGCTTACAGATATCTTACTGTAACCTAACCTCTCCCTACTCTCACACAAAACCCTCCCATGTTGGTGCCTAACCTTAACCCTCCCCCCCCCCCCCCCCCCCAGGCATGCCTAACTCTAAGACTTCCCTGGTGGTGCCTAACCTTAACCTCCTGGAGGGTGCCTAACCTTAATCACTCATTTTGTTTGTGTAATATAAATTACGTAAAACGTAAAAATAAAACCGTAAAAACATTTATTTTTTTAATACATAAGTTTAAGTAAATTTGTTGAAATACAATAATTTGTAACATAGATGAGAATCATGGAAGCTGCTCGTGGGGCCGCAAAAAGTTGAAATGTAAACATTTTTTTTCTGAAAAAACATAAGGAACAGTTTTAGAAACAATTATACATTTTTTAGAAACAATTATTTGTTAAATAATGGGTTATTGTATTCAATAAATTTGGTATGGAAATGAAAGTTAAAGATAACAAGCAATATACAGTAGTTGTTTTATATTTACACAATGCCCTTTTACAAATGATACAGTTGTTTTATACTTACGTGGCACGGTTTATAAAATAATGTAAAAATGTAACAGTTAAGTATTGCAGGGCTAATCCTTACAAAATAACTGGTGTGTCTGTTGTTGCTCATCTTAGTCAATGTTCGATGATACTTGCTAAAGCTGAATCAAGTTTTTTTGCATTGTGGGATGTTAATTTAAGCACTGGGGAAGGGGTTGGGTCAACTGTATTATTAGATATCTATTTATATTTTTATACTGCTAGCATATTCAGTAGCACTTTACAATTGTGAGAGCAGGGAGGCTATACAGTCTATGTTATACCATAATAAAAACAAGGCTAATACAAATAATGATGAACAATCACATGCCATAACTGGTAGAAGTTACATACCAGAACAAATGTAATATTAGACAGTAATACTATGACACACTCTAAGGCAGTGATGGCTAACCTTGGCACTCCAGCTGTGGTGGAACTACAAGTCCCATGAGGCATTGCAATACTCTGACAGCTCTAAGCATGACTCAGGGAGGCAGAGGCATGATGGGATTTGTAGTTTTGTCACAGCTGAAGCGCCAAGGTTAGCCATCACTGCTCTAAGGTATGGTCCTGACCACATGAGCTTAAAAAGGACTACACTGGTAAGAAAACAAGGTAAAGAGATGTGGACACCACATCCTAGCTGGACAGTAGAGAATAAGATAGAGCAGGATCAGTAGAAAAAATATGTGTCTAAGTAATACTATGAGTTTATGACTCATTATTACTTACATTCTACATTACCATTGGCTCTACTGGAGCCTTCTGTCACTGTGCTTCAGTGATGCTCAGATACCCCCCAATCACGGATTCAACTATTTGGACCTGATTGAAAAAAAATCCAGAAATTCCGTGATTAATTTCTGGATTTGAAACGGACTCACAAATTCGACACGGATTTTTTCGGTGAATGAGGCAATCGCGGAAAATCACGGCAGTGATCACGGAAATGATCACAGAAATGCATTAGCTAATAGCAAGGGTCCCATACATGCTACAATCCCCTAAATTGCCTGGATTATAAAGGTGATAAGGGGGCTACAACTTAAACAAAAAAATTCCAAAAATAACTTTTAGTTTTTGAGAAAATGGATTTTAAAGTTAAATCAACACTTTCCGGCTATTAATTGGTAATAGGTGGTTTTAAACAGAGAAATACACTTTAAGCAATCACAGAGGTGAAGGTGAGTCCTAATGGCACTTGGCGGTGAGGATACCACTGGACCAGGATGAGTGGCCGAAGGTTTTTGTAAAAAAGCAGAGTTGTTCATGGCCGCTGGCGGTGGGAACGCAGACTTTAGTAGGGAAATAGAACATCAGCGGCAGCAGAATGAGGACTAAAGCAGTCAGTGGGGCAGCACATAATGACCATTGCACTTCACTGGTAATACCACAGCATGATCATGCTGCCCAAAAAATTACATGCATCCGTGGCTCCCATCCATGGGTAGATGTCACAGCAAGCATGGGGCATTGGCTGCTGCTGGGAGTGCTGCTCACAGCGGAGGTCTGGGATAAAGTAATGATGCTCCTCCGTCATCATGTCCATCAATGCCTGTGAGTCTATCTCCTGAATGACCACACGGCGACCCAAAGTGCTGAAAATGGGCGACACCAGCAGAGCCGGGACAAGGTCCTTCAGCACCCAAGGCTGAGGCACCGAAATGCATCCCCCATCCCTCCCACCCCAGCCGTCACACACTGATTGCTATCAGACTAAGAGGTGTCCCAGGGCTTCCAACCCCCCAACACCTTAATCTCTAGTTATCTGGCTTGCAGTCACTGCCATGTATCCTCTTTTCTTATTTCTCTCTGCTTCAAACACAATAGGGGAATGATAGCTTAATGAGTGGTGTGCCCCCTCCTACACTGCGCCCTGAGGCTGGAGCCTCTCTCGCCTCTACCTCAGCCCGGCCCTGGACACCAGTGTAGGCTGACTCGGCACAGGCTGTTCTGCTGATGGACGCCTCTCTGCTGCACCCCCTACAGCTGAGCGCCCTCTCCCTGGCCGTGGACCAGTCCCAGAAGTAGCGGAGGCAATGGCACTCCCTCTCCAGCCACACCCACGATCCCTGCCAGACATGTTCTATACTATGCACAAAATTTTGAGGTGGAGAAAGTGTGCTGCTTTTTACAGTCAATACGTGTGTGGGCCTGGGGACAGACGGAATATAACAGGGGACTTTTATTGATTTTTCAGAAAAGAAAAAAAAAATACTAAATACAGTAAAATAGACGAAAAACAAGAAAATCAGTGTACAACGCCGTGGTCTGCCTGCACTATGCGCACAGCAAACTAACTGGCTGCACGCTAGTAGCAAAGTACAAGGTCACTGACTATACTTAGTGAATGAACAACTGTGGCAGTGACTATAACTAACTGAAGTTGATCGCTGGCTGGCTTAGCTAGCTAACAAGTATACAGTTATAGAGCAGTAGAATCAGTGTTGATCCTGCCTGCCTGCACTAAGCACAGCAATCAATACACTCTCTCACTGACAACTACACTGACTATAACTAACTAAGCAATCATCACTCACTGGCTAGCTAGCTGAATACAACCAGGGTTGCTCATCACAACCTCGTGATCACGGCACACCCGTGATTCAGGAGCATTTTTTCATAATCACCCCCTTAAAGAGAAACTCCGACCAAGAATTGAACTTTATCCCAATCAGTAGCTGATACCCCCTTTTACATGAGAAATCTATTCCTTTTCACAAACAGACCATCAGGGTGCACTGTATGACTGATGTTGTGGTGAAACCCCTCCCACAAGAAACCAGAAAAGTACGTACTCTTGGCAGTTTCCTGTCTGTGAACCTTGCTGCATTGTGGGAAATAGCTGTTTACAGCTGTTTCCAACTGCCAAAAACCATGCAGCAGCTACATCACCTGCCAAATGTTCACTGGAGTTCCTCTTTAAATGCTAGATTCACCAAATTTACAGGTTATGTTAAGAAGAAAAGTGGAAGCAAGACCTTATACTTTTTGAGGAAATCGATTTTAAAATTTCAAAGGAAAAAAGCATACAGTTAAATCCAAATGACAGTTCTTAGTGAAACAATTCCCGCCGACTTTAGCAGTTAATAGCAAAGGGCCCTTAAATCCTAGCAACACCACATTTGCAGGATATGTTAAAAAAAATAGTGAGAAACAATATTTAAAAAAAATAATAATTTAATTTTTTTTTTTAATGTTCAGTGTGCGGGAAATTAAAAACAAATGGCATGGGGTCCCCCCTCCTGAGCCTCTGTAACCCCCTTGTCTCCCATGCAGGCTGGATAGCCAGAATGCGGAGCCTCGGACGACTGGGGCTTCGCACCCTGAGCTATACCAGCCCTCATGGTCCATGGTATGGGGGGCTTTGGGGGAGAGGGGCGGCCAAGCCTTCCCCTTTCCCCCCGAGGGCCCTTGTCCAATCCATGGACAAGGGGCTCTTCCCCACCTCCAGTGCCCCAGGAGGAGGTGGGGGCGACGACTCCCTGGGGGGGTTCATGGTGGCATCTGGGAGTCCCCTTTGAGAAGGGGACCACAGATGCCCGCCCCCCCTCCCAGGAGAAATAAGTATAGGGGTACAAAGTACCCCTTACCCATGTCCGCAAAGGGTTAAATGAAATAAAAACACAACCACGAATAAAAGTATTTTATTATTCTAAATCAGGGGTCTCAAACTCGCGGCCCGCGGGCCATTTGCGGCCCTCGATACAATATTTTGTGGCCCGTGCCGGCAAAAGCTTCCTTATAGTTTGCTTCAGTGCTCCCAAGTAATCCGCCGCATCCCCGCTGCTAAACGAGGGCTGCAGAGCCCCCAAATCGTCCAGGGGGCAATCCGCTGGCATTTCCTGGAAGGGGCAGAGCTTTCAGCTTCAGCTCTGCCCCTCCTGACGTCAATCGCCGCACGGATCGCCGCCTCTCCCCGCCCCTCTCTGTGAAGAAAGAGTGAGAGGGGCGGGCAGAGGCAGCACCGCGATTGATGTCAGGAGAAGGAGAGCTGAAGCTGAAAGCTCTGCCCCTTACAGGAAATGCCGGCGGATTGCCCCTTGGGCGATTTGGGGGCTCTGCAGCCCTTGTTTAGCGGCGGGGATGCAGCGGATTACTTGGGAGCACTGAAGCGAACTGTAAGGTAAAATAGGCAAAATAGTTCGCTTCAGTGTGAATTTGATTTTGAAATAAAAATCAATGCAAGGGGTGGGACGGGGGGGGGGGGGTGGTTACTGGGAGCTGCTGATTTTGAAATCCTTTATGTGGCCCAGCCTCATCCTGACTTTGCCTCCTGCGGCCCCCAGGTAAATTGAGTTTGAGACCCCTGTTCTAAATTAACCAGAAATACTTACCTGTACCTTTAAAAAAAGTTCCATCGCCAATATCCTCGGTAATGTCCCACGCCAATATCCTCTAATCTTACGATCTTCATTAACTTGATTGAAAATCTCCACCGCCCCGACGCCACACACACCGCCCCCACGCAGCTATACTAATTAGTATAGCTGAGAATGCGTCCTTTAGGTGCCAGGCTAGGTAAGGGTGACAGGTGAAGGCAGGTGGGGAGGACAGAGGGAGGCAGCGGCATTACGTCCGCATAGGACGCATTCTCAGCTATACTAAAGTGTATAGCTGAAAATAAGCATCTTTAAATTTTGGCTCCAAGGCGCTCCCCATTGGTTCTTTAACAGACCAATGGAGATCCTCCTGATCCCCATTGGTCTGTTAAGGAACCAATGAGGAGCCTTGGAGCCAAAATGTAAAGATTCTTTTCTCAGCTATACTCAGTATAGCTGAGAGAGTGTCCTATGCGGATGCATTGCCGCCGGCTCCCACTGCCCTCCCTGCCTCACACCTGCTGCCACCCTCACCCATGCTGGCACCCAGGGCCGGCCCGCTCATGAGGCGGGGTGAAACTTTTGCCTCAGGCGGCAAATTTCTAGGGGCGGCATCCGCCCGTCGGTGGGTGCGGGGAGCCGGCCGCCCAGCTGGAGGGGTAGCGGGCAGGACGGGGGTATTGGGCCTAGCGGCGGGGAGGGGGGTCGGATCCCCCCCTCCCTCGCCTGGGTCCCCCATCCTCCGCTCCCCTCCAGCCTTAAATACATCAGAAGCGCAACTCGTAAGAGGCAGTGGGCGGGGAGGACTCACCTCTTCCTCGATCCAGTGTGCGCTCCACTGACGTCACTTGCTGCAACGCCGCCCACTGTATTGTAAATGGACGGCGCTGCAGGAAGGGACGTCAGTGGAGCGCACGCTGGATCGAGCGAGGAAGAGGTGAGTCCTCCCCGCCCACTGCCTCTTACGAGAGTTGCGCTTCTGATGTATTTAAGGCTGGAGGGGAGCGGAGGACGGGGGACCCAGGCGAGGGAGGGGGGGTCCGACCCCCCTCCTCGCTGCTAGGCCCAATACCCCCGCCCTGCCCGCTACCCCTCCAGCTCGGCGGCGGCGCCCCCCCCCCCCCCACGGGGGGCGGCGGCAGCAATAATTTTTTCAAAATTTGCCTCAGGCGGCAAAAAGTCTAGGGCCGGCCCTGCACCCTGTGCACCCATAGGTGCACTGGGTGCCAGCATGGGTGAGGGTGACAGGTGGGGGGCAGGAAGGACAGCAGGAGCCGGTGGCAATGCATCTGCATAGGCAGATGCGCTCTCAGCTATACTTAAGAAAACCTGAACTGAAAATTAAAAGTCAAAATAAGCATACACAAGTCATACTTACCTTCTATGTAGTCTACTCCTCAATCTCTTTCTCCTCTCCTGCGTCCTGTATGTCCACTGTGTTCAAGGGAATTCTCCGTTCTCCATTTTAAAAATGGCCATTACCCATAACAGCTACCTGGGCAGCACACAGTTAAACTGTAACATCGCCCACTTGAGCCATAGGGAAACATGGACATTACCTGGCACATCAGTTGTCCACTCAGCTATAACTGACAGCAACTGATATATTTCAGTTCTGACAAAATATTGTCAGAACTGGAAGGGATCACTGTAAGAAGAAAATGGTGAGCTTCTGAGAGGAACTGATGGCACAGTAACTATTTAATGTTCATTTGAAGTTACCTCATGTGTTTATTTTAAATAATTTTACTTAGTACAGGTTCCCTTTAGTATAGCTCAGAGCTGTGGCAGGGAGTGATGTGTGTGGTGGCGCCGACGGAGATCTTCAATCAAGTTGTTAAGAAGATTGCAAGATTAGAGGATATTGGCTTGGGACGTTTTCCAAGGATATTGGCGTGGGAACTTTTTTTTAAGGGTACAGGTAAGTATTTCTTGTTAATTAAGATAATAAAATACTTTTCTCGTGGTTGTGTTTTTATTTCACTTAAAGAGACCCTGTAACAGAAAAAAAGTCCCCTGGGGGGTATTCACCTCGGTAGGGGGAAGCCTCAGGGTCTCAATGAGGCTTCCCCCTCCACTGTAGCTGCAGGCAGTCCAGCGCTGGCTCCCAAGAAGTGTCCCAGAATCCTCCCTTGACAAGGCTGACAAGCGCTGAGAAGCGCTGATTTATTTACCTTTCCTGGCTCCAGCGGGGGCGCTGTTGTGGCTCTCCGCACTGAGATAGGTGAAAATAGCCGATCTCCGTCGGGTCCGCTCCACTGCGCAGGTGCAGGAGACTTGCACCTGCGCAGTAGAGCGGCCCGACAGCAATCGCCTATTTCAGCCTATCTCTGAGGCGGAGAGCCGATACTGCGCCTGCGCTAGAGCCTGGGAGTTAAATGTTTACATCCCCGCTGTTCCGGGAGGATTTTTGCCACCACTGTGGGAACGAGGAGGACGGGGGAAGCCTCAATAGGATCTGGAGGCTTCCCCCACCTGAGGTAAGTACCCCCCAGGGGAAGTTTTTCTCATTACAGGTTTTCTTTAACCCTTTGTGGACATGGATAAGGGGTACTTTGTACCCCTATACTAATTTCTCCTGGTAGGGGGGCTGGTATCTGGGGTCCCCTTCTTAAAGGGGACTCCCAGATGCCACCATGAACCTCCCCCAGGGAGTCATCACCCCCACCTCCTCCTGAGGCACCGGAGGAGGGGAAGAGCCCCTTGTCCATGGATTAGACAAGGGCTCTGGGGGAGAGGGGAAGGCTTGGTCGCCCCTCTCTCCTGGAGCCCCCATACCATGGACCATGGGGCTGGTATAGCTCAGGCAGCGAAGCCCCAGTCGGTCAGGGCTCAGCATTCTGGCTATCCCAGCCTGCATGGGAGACAAGGGGTTACAGAGGCTTGGGAGGGGGGACTCCATGCCATTTTTAAAAAAAATTCCCACACTCTGAACATAAAAAAAGAAAATAATTTTTTTTTATTTAAAATTTTCAATTTTTTAAAAATATTGATTCACACGATCTTTTTAACATATCCTGCAAATTTGGTGTTGCTAGGATTTAAGGGGCCTTTGCTATTAACTGCTAAAGTTCCCTAAGAACTGTCATTTTACCGGATTTAAATGTATACTTTTTTCCTTTGGAATTTTAAAATCGATTTTCTCAAAAAGTATAAGGTCTTTTTGAAAAAAAAAATTCCCCTTGCTCCCACTTTTCTTCTTAACATAGCATGCAAATTTGGTGATTCTGGCATTTAAGGGGGCTTTGCTATTAACCATTAAAGTCGGTGGGTTTTGAATCACGAATCACGACTCGTGATTAGTGATTATATACAATAATACAATAACATTTGTAAAGCAAATATGCAGTTATTCGACTCCAAACTCGAGTCGGATATCTGTTTCTATTTGTGATCTGAATCCGGATTTGAGCATATCCGAATTCGAATTCACTCGAATTGTGATTGGGGGTAGTGTTGGGCGAACAGTGTTCGCCACTGTTCGGGTTCTGCAGAACATCACCCTGTTCGGGTGATGTTCGAGTTCGGCCGAACACCTGACGGTGCTCGGCCAAACCGTTCGGCCACATGGCCGAACTAAGAGCGCATGGCCGAACGTTCCCCGAACGTTCGGCTAGCGCTGTGATTGGCCGAACGGGTCACGTGGTTCGGGCCCGAACGCGCTCTGATTGGCCGAACGGTCACGTGGTTCGGGTAAATAAATACCCGAACCACGTCATATCTCCGCCATTTGTCTGTGGGTTTAGCTTTGGGTAGGCAGGCAGGGTAGTTCGCTCTCCAGCCACGCTAGCCAGGGTCCCCCCCAGTCATTGTGTGTCGCTGCTGGGAACAGTAGTACACCGCTCGCTCAGCCACACTATATATAGCATTGTTTACTGCCACTGTGTACCTCGCTCAGCCACGCTATATATATAGCATTGTGTTTTCTGACACTCTGTGTACACGGCTTAGCCTGACTAATATAGCATTGTGTGTACTGCCACTGTGCACCTCGCTCAGCCACGCTATATATAGCATTGTGTGTACTGCCACTGTGCACCTCGCTCAGCCACGCTATATATAGCATTGTGTGTACTGCCACTGTGCACCTCGCTCAGCCACGCTATATATAGCATTGTGTGTACTGCCACTGTGCACCTCGCTCAGCCACGCTATATATATAGCATTGTGTTTTCTGACACTCTGTGTACACGGCTTAGCCTGACTAATATAGCATTGTGTGTACTGCCACTGTGCACCTCGCTCAGCCACGCTATATATAGCATTGTGTGTACTGCCACTGTGCACCTCGCTCAGCCACGCTGTATATAGCATTGTGTGTACTGCCACTGTGCACCTCGCTCAGCCACGCTATATATAGCATTGTGTTTTCTGACACTCTGTGTACACGGCTTAGCCTGACTAATATAGCATTGTGTGTACTGCCACTGTGCACCTCGCTCAGCCACGCTATATATAGCATTGTGTGTACTGCCACTGTGCACCTCGCTCAGCCACGCTATATATAGCATTGTGTGTACTGCCACTGTGCACCTCGCTCAGCCACGCTGTATATAGCATTGTGTGTACTGCCACTGTGCACCTCGCTCAGCCACGCAGCCAGCGTTATGTCGGAACGCTGTTTCAGTGCTGCCGGAGGCATCGTCACAGATCGGCGTATCCGCCTCTCCACAGAAAATGCAGACCGTCTGACTCAAATTAAAATGAATCAATCCTGGATTGGAAATGACTACGCAACACTCCAGGACCCCAACCAAGTAACATGACCAATGAACATCTGGGATGGTGTAGCGTTTCCGGTCCCTGTTTATTGAACCTCTCATCTGTATTACATTTATGACTGCATGGCGGCAAAAAGCATTGCTGCTATATCCGCACGCTTCTTGCCCTCATGCAAGGCCTGGGTTGTTGTGTCTTACAAAGCGTGGCCTTCTCCTCCTGCGCCTCCTCCTGTTCCATCACATCTGCTGCTGCTGGGTTAGCGTTGCCGCGTGGTCCCTGTTTATTGAACCACTTATCTTTATTACATTTATGACTGCATGGCGGTACAAAGCATGCTATCCGCACGCTTCTTGCCCTCATGCAAGGCCTGGGTTGTTGTGTCTCACAAAGCGTGGCCTTCTCCTCCTGCGCCTCCTCCTGTTCCATCACGTCTGCTGCTGCTGGGTTAGCGTTGCCGCGTGGTCCCTGTTTATTGAACCACTTATCTTTATTACATTTATGACTGCATGGCGGTACAAAGCATGCTATCCGCACGCTTCTTGCCCTCATGCAAGGCCTGGGTTGTTGTGTCTCACAAAGCGTGGCCTTCTCCTCCTGCGCCTCCTCCTGTTCCATCACGTCTGCTGCTGCTGGGTTAGCGTTGCCGCGTGGTCCCTGTTTATTGAACCACTTATCTTTATTACATTTATGACTGCATGGCGGTACAAAGCATGCTATCCGCACGCTTCTTGCCCTCATGCAAGGCCTGGGTTGTTGTGTCTCACAAAGCGTGGCCTTCTCCTCCTGCGCCTCCTCCTGTTCCATCACGTCTGCTGCTGCTGGGTTAGCGTTGCCGCGTGGTCCCTGTTTATTGAACCACTTATCTTTATTACATTTATGACTGCATGGCGGTACAAAGCATGCTATCCGCACGCTTCTTGTCCTCATGCAAGGCCTGGGTTGTTGTGTCTCACAAAGCGTGGCCTTCTCCTCCTGCGCCTCCTCCTGTTCCATCACGTGTGCTGCTGCTGGGTTAGCGTTACCGGTCCCTTTTCCTGGAACCTCTTATATGTATTACATTTATGACTGCATGCCGACAAAAAACATGTTACCTGTGCAAAGAAAACAGACATTTCCCGCATTTAAAAGACAGTTTTCCCTTTGAAACTTTAAAATCGATTTTCTCAAAAACTATAAGCTCTTTTTGCTAAAAAATTTTTTCCTCTTGTACCCACTCCCAAGGTGCACATACCCTGTAAATTTGGGGTATGTAGCATGTAAGGAGGCTTTACAAACCACAAAAGTTCGGGTCCCCATTGACTTCCATTATGTTCGGAGTTCGGGTCGAACACCCGAACATCGCGGCCATGTTCGGCCTGTTCGGCCCGAACCCGAACATCTAGATGTTCGCCCAACACTAATTGGGGGTATCCGAGCAAGCCTGAATACAAGTATCAGATACAGTATAAGGGCAATGTAAGGACTGAAATGCTCTTGCTGATGTGCAACATGGCCTGGAGATGATCCTCTCAGTGCCACAGAGCCTAGCAAGGATGGAGCTCTTGAAATGGCCCCCATTTTATATACAGGAACGGAGGGTAGAGCCTCCCCTCTTATGATTGGTTGGTAGGGCCTGGCTGGGGGCCTATGATTGGCCCAGGGATGTCAAGTTTGCCCATTTCCGCCTAATCACGTCCTAATCACGAATTTCCACTGCGATCACAGCTGTAACTGATTTCTGAATATTTGCATTCACGGAATTTCCGTGGCTGATTTCCGTGAACCAGAATCGATTATGGATTCGGAGTTGGAAGTCGAATAGTGAAAAAGTGTTCATGAATCACGGCTATTCCGTGATCACGGAAATTATCCGAACACCACTGCTGTGCTTATTTGATTTACATTTAAAGTATCTGCTAATCAATTTGACAGCAGCATAGCTGGCTAACCATGTGCCCCACTCCCCTAACTTCTCCCCAAAAATGTCCTCGCTAGCTAAAAATCTACTTTGCGGGAGTAGCATCCTGTCTAGACACACTCTGTTACCAGTTATGAAGCGCCAGGGCTTCCTTGTGGTACGGTTCTGATTTGGAAGATGTGGTATTAATGTTTACTACTGTCAGAAGAGGGCCAAAGTGTCCTTCCACAGCAGTTCCATGTTACAAACCCAGCTTCCTCCCTTCCCTGTTTGGTCCAACAGAATCGGTTTTTGAGAAAGTAGAGACCATAGCTCCTTATTTGGTGGAGGCTATCAATGATGAACCCCAGAAGGAAACATAAGGAAAATTTAAACTTGAGTCAGAAAGATTGTGATTTTTGTATTAATGTGTAAATATGAAAATGAAAGTTTGTCCACCCATCACAAAACTACCGTCTCTTAAAGTGTACCTTAAGTGTCCCAAAAAAAATGAGTTTTACTCACCTGGGGCTTACCTCAGCCCCCTGCAGCTGATCGGTGCGCACGACGAGTCGCTCTGATGCTCCGGGTCCCGCTGGCGGCCACTTCCGGTTTTGCCGTCAGGACCCGTCAGGCTGGGGAACGCGGCTGATACTACGCGTTCCCAGCCAAAATAGCACCCCTATGCGGCCATATGTCCGCATAGGCACCCGTATGCGGACATATGGCTGCATAGGGGTGCTATTTTGGCTGGGAACGCGTAGTATCAGCCGCGTTCCCCAGCCTGACGGGTCCTGACGGCGAAACCGGAAGTGGCCGTCAGCGGGACCCGGAGCATCAGAGCGACTCGTCGTGGGCCCCGATCAGCTGCAGGGGGCTGAGGTAAGCCCCAGGTGAGTAAAACTCATTTTTTTTGGGACACTTAAGGTTCACTTTAAAGAGAACCCGAGGTGGGTTTCTGAAATCAATATTAGGACACAGAGGCACATTCTGCATGCAATCACCAGCCTCTGTGTCCTTTTATTCTGCCTCCAGCCCCCCCCCCCCCCCTCCTTCCCTGTGCTCTGCTGTCCCCCATTATAAGAACCGCCAGGCTAGCGGCACAGGCGTATATCAAAAAAGGGCGCCTGGAAAAAAGGGCGCGGGGTGTAGCCGAAATTAGAAGTTTGAATGCAAAACCGTATTTTTCGTTTAAGAGGTTATAAACGATAATTTAGTGCTAAATACGTTAAATAAACGGAAATGAAATGGCAAAATACCGTCTATAACAGTAAACGAATTCTGAAATGAAACGTCAAATAGCGTCTATAGCAAAAACGATATTTACACTTGTATTAAGCATAGTACTAGAATGGTAGGTTTTACAGGTATTTTACTACAATTATACCTAACTTTAGGGTCACAGATATCTCTCCTTATCCCTATCCCTCACACCTAGACCCCCCTTTGTGTAAATACACATAATGTAATAAATTGTATATATTACATATATTGTACTATAACTATACCTAACCTTACTCTCATACAGAGCCCTCCCTGTACCTATCCCTAACCCCTAGACCCCCCTGGTGGTGCCTAAACCTAAGACTCCCCTGGTGGTGCCTAAACCTAAGACCCCCCTGTTGGTGCCTAAACCTAAGACTCCCCTGGTGGTGCCTAAACCTAAGACCCCCCTGTTGGTGCCTAAACCTAAGACCCCCCTGTTGGTGCCTAAACCTAAGACCCCCCTGGTGGTGCCTAAACCTAAGACCCCCCTGTTGGTGCCTAAACCTAAGACTCCCCTGGTGGTGCCTAAACCTAAGACCCCCCTGTTGGTGCCTAAACCTAAGACCCCCCTGGTGGTGCCTAAAACTAACCACCACCCTGGTCCTAACCCTCCCTGTACCTATCCCTAACCCCTAGACCCCCTAGTAATGCCTAAACCTAACCATCCCCACTGCACAAAACACGCTAAACACATATAAACAATAATATATTTAATCCTTAAAATACTTCACTCCAAATAACATGAATAAAATTATTTATATATTTGTAATAGAATAACTAGCCTTAAAATCACGTAGAAATCTTAAAATAACAGTAATTTGTAATAGAATAACTAGCCTTAAAATCACGTAGAAATCTTAAAATAACAGTAATATTTAAAGCGATATTTTAGTAACTATAATCAACGCATTAGAAGTGTAAAAACAAAGTTAATACCATAAGCGATGTATTTCTAATACAGTCAGCTTTAGAAACGTTATTTAAGCATTATACATATGAAAACGAATTTTAAATGATAAAAGAAGTGTAAACGAAATTTTAGTTGTTATAGTTTTATAAGCGCATTTTTAAAACGAAAAAACTAGTTAAAACCCATATAAGCGAAATTTACATACGAAAAAATAAGTATAATACAAAGTCTAAACGAACTTGTAAACGATATTTGTTATAAACTTTATCCTGTAAACGAAAACCTTTGTTAACACGATCCCTGTAACCGCTATTTCTCGTGCGCCCTTTTTTCCTGTCGGGCGCCGAATAGCCGATATTTTGCATTGCAGTCTATGGCGGCGCCCTTTTTGTCCACTATCCCTGTGCGCCCTTTTTTACTAGTTCCAGCGGCACAGAGATTGTCCCTTCCCTCCCCGCCTCTGTAAGCTTCCTCCAATCGACTTACAGAGGCGGGGAGGGAAGGGACACAGGCGGGGAGAAGCTCTATACAGGAGGCAGGGGAGCGGTGGTGAGTGGCAGCCTAAAGGTAAACAGCAGACTAGTCACAATCTGCGTGCCGCTAGCCTGGCGGTTTTTATAATGGGGGACAGCAGAGCATAGGGGGCGGCAGGAGGCAGAATAAAAGGACACAGAGGCTGGTGACTGTATGCAAAATGTGCCTCTGTGTCCTACTATTGATTTCAGAAACCCACCTCGGGTTCTCTTTAAAGCTAGGAAAAGTGTTGTAATTATACAGTCACTATAAAATACAAGTTGTAAAAATTATGCAATAATTTTCAGGCTTCTGAAGTTGCAAATCTGTTATTTTCAGCTGTGTGGGTTAAATACCAACAGGCCTGCTTTTAGTCCACATGCAATATTACAAGCAGGAGGAGTGGATGATTAGTCAAAGTGACAGTCTAGCACCTGGGGACTGCCTGTTGTGCATATCATTAGTAAATCAATAAGACCAATGTGTTGGGGACAATTATATTTACTAGAGCACACTGAGTGTGTGCAGACAATTGTGCTTTTAGTATTCATTGCACTGCTAAGGGTGCCTGTCCTGAGATGGATGTTGGTAGTCTATGTGAACAATGAGATTTTCTGGTATTTTTCTCAAAGTAGACCTCCTGTGTCTGGTTTAAAGTACAGACAGAACAGTATCCAACATACACACAGCAACTACTTTGAGAGCCACACCTTAAAGTGGCATTACACTCAAATTTCATCTATGGTCTAAAAGCAATAAACATAACATCAAATTAACAACTAAAACCATTTGAGTGGTTTCAGAGGTACTGGAAGGGTTAACACTTTTCACTTTATTTAGCTGCTAATTAATAAGCTTACCTTTGCAGGCCAACATTATCAGATTGTGTTTGAAGTACACTACACAGTGTAAACAAGATATAAAAGTTTCTGCTGCATCCAGAGTGGAAACTATTACATTTCTCTTCTTTATTTGTTTAGTAATTACTTAATTACAAGTCTAACCGATAATTTGCCCTAGCTGGCAACTATATTAGCATTCAAATTACATAAAATCCAGTCTTATGCTGGGCATACACGGGTCGTTTTTTCTTATCAATCGAGCCGCTGATGACTCGATTGATAAAATCCGACGTGTCTGATCAGTGCCTGGATCGATTCCGCACTCGATACCCGTGGGCGGAACAATGGGAGAAAACGAGCGGAAGATAAGAAGCGCCCGCGAGGACGAGCGGGAATCGATGCAGGCGCCTGACGATCATGTATTCCCAGCATTACAGTGTTTTAGATTTGTTTTTTTTTTCCACTGTGTTTATTGCTTTAAAACAAAAATGTAATTTTGAGTATAATCCCACTTTAAGGAAAAGAAAGAGTTCTCTGAAAAGCCTAGCCTTTTTGACCTAAAAAAAAAAAAACAGAAGGATTATTGGACCGTAATGAACAGGACGAGGACAAATGTAAACGGATCCAGTATTAACCAATGTATCCATTCACACTGGTCCATTCGAACATATCCATTTGGCACAGTCCACTAAGGACTGCAAGTTTGGGTCTGCTGTGATTTTTCCAGACCAACGGATGCTTCGCATTGACCGCGCACAACGGAACAGAGGGTCACAGATGGAAAGCTGAGCCTTTTAAAAACTGATCCAAGCTTCGGATCAGCTTTTACATGGATCAGTTTTCCATCCATGCCAGTGTGAACCAGGCCAAAGAGTTCCACTTCAGTAGATCTGACCATTATAGATGTACATACCAAATTTATAAAATCAATTTCACTGCAAAAAAACTAAATTCAGTGTTCTGTGTACTTACTGTATGTATGAGAAGATTCTTGGATGCAACATGTTTTCTCGCCTGGAGTGACAAAATGGCTAAAGGCACCCCTGGCAACATCCAATAGGTGCTGGGATGTTGAATCTGGCTAATAAAATAAGTATAACGGCCATTACTAGTACAAGTGGAATTCTGGTTCAACTTTTGGAATTAATCCCTGTTTGATTTCATTATTAGCTTACAAAAGTTTAAAAACCACCAAATGATCCACTGGAGTCTACAAAAATAGCAAACACTTTATTGAAAACTGCATACAAAACCCCATATCCCCACTAAAAAGAGCAGCCTATGGTTTAGCAAGCGGCAAGCGGAATCTATCAGAGCGGTGATCTGAGCGGTGATTTGGCGGAGCACTGACCTGTCGAAGTGGCGCTGGATGCCCTATGGAGGTGGTGAGAGCCCTCTGGGGCACTGCGGACTTTGGTCAAACAAGGTTGTAAGCTTCTTCTGCTACGCTGCCACGCTATGCTGCAAAACTTTCTGCTTGCTCGTCTTGCTATACTCTGGAATCACTGCCGCTTTCCCTGCTGTTGTGAATTGATCTGTGATTAGTGGTTGGTTGCCCTGAGCAATTGATGCAGGACACTACACTGTTTTGCTTGGATCGCAGCAGGGTGTCGGAATAGCCAGCTCCTGGAAACACCATACCTAACTGACCATCATTCCTCTGGACTTTGATGTTTCATAGCTCCCGGGAGTGCTTTGGATGTATGGTTGGATGTGTGTATATGTGCTGCTGAGTGACACATGCCGGCTGTGTATCTGGTTTGATAAACCATAGGCTGCTCTTTTTAGTGGGGATATGGGGTTTTGTATGCAGTTTTCAATAAAGTGTTTGCTATTTTTGTAGACTCCAGTGGATCATTTGGTGGTTTGTGTGCTTCATTACCACTGTGAGGCCCCCCTCTGTTCACAGTAAGGGTAGTGCAAACCAAGCACCATTGCCTAGCGCTCGGTACCTATTGTTTTGGTTACAAAAGTTTAAGGGAGAAAGTAGGAGTTGCGTTTGCCAGTATGCTGTTACTCTGAATGAGTTTACAAATAGCAAGGCATCTCTGCAGTGCCCAGGCTATAGATGATTGGTGAGGGGGCACAGCTTTAAAGTGGGCAGGCCAGGCAGACAAGCAGCTCTTTACCCTGCACCAAAGCAACAAGGCCGCAGCGATTCAGGGCACATAGGTGGGCACTTTGGATCATGGAGATCTCGGTTAATGCCTCTAACATTGTGCCTGCTCTGCACTCCAGGGCCTGGTGGGGGCACAGGGGCCATTGCTGTACCCTTGTGTTCTGTCATTTTCTCTTCTAAATTGTTGCTTGCAGAGTCTCCACCAGCCACTGCTTACTGATGGACTATTTCCTAACCCTCAGTGGAACCTGCCGACATTGCCATTCTCTGCCACACCTCAGCCAGGGACCTTTGACACTGCTGCTTCCTAAAGGTACCAACTAATGATCCAGTCTTACCATTCATATGTAATATGAAGGAACTGTGTAATGTGAGGGTCTAATCTTACTATATCTATGTAATAAGATGGTCTAAAATATCCATTCAATGTAGTCACTTAGTTTATCCTTCTAGTACATAGCTTTGGTAAGATTGGACAAAAAAAATTGGATCATTAGTGGCCTCCATGACACACTTCTTCTGGGTACCCCAACACTGCCTTTCCCCATCACAGCCCACCTTTGGGTACCACCACTGCTCCAACACTTGGTGCACCACTGCAATAGACCCAGCACTCCCAGGAGCCCCAGTAAAAGCATCTTTTGAGTTTTCTTCCAGGATTTTCTGTTGGTCAGTACTCTTCTAAGTGAGAGTAAAATGGAACATTTCACTTTCAAAACTAGTACAGCAACTTGTCTTGTTAAAAGCAGCAATGAACAAAAATACTGATACTTTGTTCCCCATTATTTGTTTTGTTCCCCATTATTTGTTTTGTTCCCCATTATTTGTTTGTACTATGTACAGAGCTACGGAAGATGTTGGCGCTATATAAATAACAAATAATAATAATATTCTTTTAACATACATTTTCATGAGAATAATGAAAAAAATGACTAATAAGTTTTAGATTGTTCATATTTTTTGTGAGTTTTTACGATTTTTTGTGAATTTTCACAGTAAAATAATTTTCTGTTTTTTGTGAGTTTTTGCATCAGAAAGAAAAATGTATATTCTATGACCATATTGCAAAAATACAATGTATTTTTCCAAATATTTTCTTGAAATCGAAAATCGCATTTTCAATGCGAAAATGACGTATGCGAAAATTAGCAAGGATCACTGATTTAGGCCTCTTTCACTGTAGGACGTTATGTTTTGATGTGATATTAAAGTCGCAACGCAAAGTACAACGTAATGCCCCCAAAAAGTCGCACAGCAATACTAAGTCTGTGCGACATTGACAGTGCACGCATAGCATCTGTGTTACATGCTGTGCGTTATACACATTATTAGCTGCGTTGGACTGTTTGCACATGCTCAATAATGACTTGGAAGCATACTTTTCATTGCCTGCATGTTCTACTGTATGCAACGATAATGGGGCATTTAGTCGCGTTGCGACTTTTTTGGGGCGTTGCATTGTAATTTGCGTTGCAACTTTAACATTGCATCAAAACGCAATTTCCTACTGTGAAAGAGGCCTAAAAGGAAAGCTGATGCAATGAGATGGAAATGTGCACCTGTAACATTTTTTTTTCTTTTTACACTAGGTTCTGGATTCCTAGCTGTTAAGTTCTGCAAACCTGAAAGAAAAAAAAAGTCAATGAGAATTTTTCAAGTGTCGAAAAGTGTTTTATATTGAATATATTTGGTTCTTGGGGAGTTACAAATGCACATTGCTTTGTTTGTTGTAAAACCTTCTCTAGCACTGCAGGAGTTAGAAGGCCCTCCACTCAATTCCCTGTTATGTCTTCTATCTTGCACTTTTTCTCATTTCCAACTATCTGTGACATCTCAATCACTTTTACGATCCAATCGTTCTGGCTGCTGATTAGAATTCTATTTTAAACTCTCGCTCCTTTTTAATGTTTCTCCTTTCCAAAGGTTTTTATTCAGCTGCCATATATATATATTTATTTCTCTTTCTGTATTATCCATTCTCAGCGATCTCCCATTATCATCACAACCCGAGAGCCGATGAAGCACAAAGCAGCTGCTCAGTATAACAGGATACAGACGGTGCATGGAGGTTTACATTTTTCCTCGCTGAATTAGGAACCCCTCTGCTACATAAGCCATTAGCAAAGTATTCACCTTCCTTATAAAAAAGCCTTTTATTCACTGTGCAAATATTTCTTTCCATATACAGCGTCTGAATTTGACATCTCCCACAGAGCTCGGTTTAGCTGTACTGGGTCAGAACAGCACTAAAAAAATAAATCTGATATTTTACTTATTTAGCAACAGCTTTGTTTAAATGTGCTCTTAACTGTTTAATTACTATTTTGCTTGCTGTTTTAACCATTCCTTAGCTATTTTAACAATCAATTAACATACACTGAAGTCTGTTGTGTGTGTCTTAGGGATGATTATACCTTTTCTTGCTCCATAAGTAATGGACTTTTCCATGGAGAAGATAGGACTGCACTGACCAGAACAAAGAATGCATTAATTCTTTGGTAAGACAGTAACATACGAAACAGGGGTGTAACAATAGCCCCCACTGTACCCGCCATTGTGGGGAGTCCTGGGGGCTGGAGGAGGGCAGGGCCGTTTGTACCACCGTGTGGGCCGTGCGGCCGTAGGAGTCCCAGTATAGGTAGGTAGGCATAGGTAGGTGTCCCAGTATAGGTAGATAGGCATAGGTAGGTGCCCCAGTAGTTAGCTAGGCATAGGTAGGAGTCCCAGTATAGGTAGGTGTAACGGTCTTGTGTTGTAGCTCAGATGTCTGATTATATGGTGATCTGCAGAATCACCAATAATACAGACGCTATACCTGGTTATGGGTGATCTGCAGAATCACCAATAATACTAGTATAGCAGACAAGGAGCAGAATGTGTGTAGTGATTAGGTGCAACCGTAACCTATAGTTAAATGAGACCTCACCAGAGGGGCTGGTGAGGTATAAACAGTACACTGACCGTGCACTAAAGTACAATCTCCAGAAAGCTGGAGAAACAATACTGAAGAGGCTGAATCTCCCGAGGAGCTGATGATTCAGAATGTACTGCAGGCAAATGAACACCCGAGGGGCGGGTGAGTTAGACTGAACTGCAGCCTAAGAGACACAATAATACAACAATGACAGACTACCTAAAGAGCAGGTAATTAAGGCTGCACTACAGCCTAGCAGAACTGCTTCACCAGCGGAGCTGGCGTAGTTAACCCCTCACCAGTGGCGAGGGCCCACTGATGAGTAGAATGGTCAGGCAGGCAAGGTTCGGCAACAGAGAGGTAAGTATTGGTACAGGATCATGAGACAAGAGAGTAATCGGTATTCAGGAAGAGGTTCAGCAACAGGAAGGTACGTATCGGTACAGAATCGTGAGACAAGAGAGTAATCGGTAATCAGGCAGAGGTTCAGCAACAGGTAGGCAGATAGGCGAAAGTACAGGATCAGAAAGCAGGTTCAGATTCAGATAAATAGCTAAGAGTCATGCACAGGAGATCAATACAGAAGCAATATCCTAGTCTAGGTGTGAAGTCCTTGGCATCAACACCCGGGATCTAATCTACAAATAACAATAGCAAGGAAACAATACCCTAGACTAGGTGTGAAATCCTTAGCATCAACACCAGAGATCTAGCCTAAGGTCTGAGCGCTAACAGGCAAGCATTCACGACAACAGACAGTCTGTGAATGAAGCCTGCAGGCAGAAGCAGAGGAGACCCCACTGACACTCCCCTTTAGAATCAGCCAATCCTGGGCGTCGTGGGACTCCTCTGACGTCAGCCGACCAGCAGGTCAGCTGATGGGCTTCCTCCCCGCATAAAGGTCCCGTCTGTGCGCGCGCCCGCGCACTACGGCGACCCCCTGCACCTGAGAACGTTCCGTCCTTGGCGTCCTAGACGCCGCACGGACGGATGGCCGCCTGGAGGCAGCTGCGGCGGCGGTGCTGCTCGCCGCAGCTGCCTCGTGTATAACAGTACCCCCCCCTCTAGGCGTGGACTCCGAACACGCACCACCCAGGCTATCTGGGTGCAACCTATGGAACTCCATCCTGAGTTCTTCGGCATGCATGCGAGAGAGTGGTACCCAGGATCTCTCTTCAGGACCATACCCACGTCAGTGGACCAGATACTGTAGGGATTTACGCACTCGCCGAGAATCCACAATCTTTTCTACTTCGTATTCTGGCTCTCCTACATACACGGCAGGCTTGAAAAGTGAGACATGTAACGTCCTACCACTCCTGAAACTGGGGGAAAGCGATATCACATAGGTAACATTATTCACCTTTTTTGAAATAGGATAGGGCCCTATGAATTTGGGACCCAATTTGACAGAGGGCTGCCTTAGGGACAAGTGTCGAATGGAAATCCACACCAAATCTCCTGGTGCGAACCTCCACTCCACCGAACGTCTCTTGTCGGCTTGCCTTTTCTGAGACGAAAAGGCTCTCTTCATATTTTGTTTCACCTTATTCCAGATATCTCGCATGGTCACTGACCAATGTTCTAAAGCTGGAAAGGGTGAGGCCACTACTGGCAGAGGTGAAAACTTGGGTGACCTCCCCGTGACAACCTGAAATGGGGAGAACCCTGAGGATACAGACCTCAGGTTATTGTGGGCAAACTCTGCATACGGCAAGAACCTGACCCAATCATTCTGGGTATCGGCCACATAACACCTGAGGAACTGCTCGAGGGCCTGATTTACCCTCTCAGTTTGACCATTGGTCTGTGGGTGGTAGTGTTGGGTGAACAGTGTTCGCCACTGTTCGGGTTCTGCAGAACATCACCCTGTTCGGGTGATGTTCGAGTTCGGCCGAACACCTGATGGTGTTCGGCCTTTTAAGTTCGAGTTCGCCCCGAACTACTGAATGGCCGCCGAACAGGGCCGAACAGGGCCCCTGTTCGGCCGAACAGGGCCCTGTTCGCCCGAACATGCCGCAATACGGCCCCCCTATGGGGTCGCAGGCATAAGGGGGGAGCATGCCCCGATCGCGGGGGGGGTCGGAAATTCCCCCCACCCCCTCCGCTAGCGCTCCCCCCTCTGCCCGCTTCCCCATAAAAAAAGTTTAAGGCAAGTTAAATAGTACTTGGTGGCTGGCCTGGCACTGGCAGTGGAGTGAGGAGGAGGAGGAGTCCGAGTAGCAGAGTGACGCGTTGAGGCCGGGCAGCGGGCGGTTCAGCGGTAGTACCCTTGTGGTACTTCCGCCCTTTCTCTGACCTCACGTCCTCTGCATACGAGGGTACGCGTCACGCGTACCCTCGTATGTGTCATCACGTAGAGGACGTGAGGTCAGAGAAAGGGCGGAAGTACCACAAGGGTACTACCGCTGAACCGCCCGCTGCCCGGCCTCAACGCGTCACTCTGCTACTCAGGCTCCTTCTCCTCCTCACTCCACTGCCAGGCCAGCCACCAAGTACTATTTAACTTGCCTTAAACTTTTTTTATGGGGAAGCGGGCAGAGGGGGGAGCGCTAGCGGAGGGGGTGGGGGGAATTTCCGACCCCCCCCCCGCGATCGGGGCATGCTCCCCCCTTATGCCTGCGACCCCATAGGGCCCCCAAAATGGGCATGTTCGGGGGTCCCATTGACTTCCATTGAGTTCGGCGTTCGGGCCGAACATGCCGAACATCTGGCCCATGTTCGGCCTGTTCGGCCCGAACCCGAACATCCAGGTGTTCGCCCAACACTAGTGGGTGGTAGCCGGAGGAAAATGACAACTTCATCCCTAATTGTTGACAGAAAGCTTTCCAAAAGCGGGAAGTGAACTGGACTCCCCTATCCGACACCACATCCTGAGGAATCCCATGCAGCCTGAAGATGTGGAATATGAACAATTCTGCCAATTCCTGTGCAGAGGGGAGTCCGTTCAAGGGAATGAAGTGTGCCATCTTGCTAAACCTGTCGACCACCACCCATATGACCGTTTTACCCTCAGAGTTGGGCAATTCACCCATGAAGTCCATGGACACATGGGTCCAGGGTTCCTCGGGCACCGGAAGAGGCTGTAAGGTGCCGGCAGGAGCTCGCCTAGAAGCCTTGCTCCTGGCTCAAATGGTGCAGCTTCCCACGAACTCTTTACAATCAGAGTTAATGGAGGGCCACCATACACTGCGACTCAACAACTCCAGAGTACGAGCTATCCCAGGGTGACCAGCATTCTTGTGGGCATGAAATGCCTCCAAGACTTTAAATCTTAACTGAAGGGGAACAAAAAGAACCCCCTCTGGTTTGCCTTCAGGAATTTCCTGTTGAAAAGGACCCAGCTCTGTTGTCCAATCCAACTCAACCTGTTCCCCAGAGGGTTCTAGATCCTGTTCAGAGGTTTCCACTACTTGGGCTTCATTAGCTGCAAGAGGAATCTGCTTAAGACAATGGTCGTGACAGTATGGAGACCAGCTTATTAACTGCCTGGTACTCCAATCGATGTCCGGGGAGTGCTTCTTTAACCACGGCATGCCCAAAATGACCGTGTATGTGGACATTTCTAAGACCAGAAACTGCATTTGCTCCCTGTGCAGGGCCCCAATCTGGCAGGACACAACGGGAGTCTGGGTGATGTTGAGTGGCAAAGGAGAGTCATCCACGGCAGTAATCTTAATCTGCTCCCTCACAGGAATCAAAGGAAATCTAAACTGATTAGCGAACCTTGCAGACATGACACTTACAGCTGACCCAGAATCTAAAAATGCCTGAGTAGTGTGAACCTGACCCTCCCAGGTGATAGCGCAAGGAAGCAAGACACGTTTATTACTTAGAGGTATATCAAGGTTGCCTAGGGTAGTACCTCCAGCTACTCCTAGGCGATAAAGTTTTCCGCCTTCTTGGGGCAAGCAAAAACCATATGCCCTTTATCGGCACAATACAAGCATAACTTCTCTGCTCGCCTTCTGCTCTTCTCTACTTCTGAGAGCTTGGTCTGTCCAATTTGCATTGGCTCATCAGCTGGTGGAGAGGAAGGCGTAGGAGCTGAGAAAGTACAGGAAGAAAAGTTTTTTGACGGCTTAGCCCAAGTTTGCTTCTGATAGCGAACCCGTCTATCAATTTTGATGGCCAACGAAATGGCCTCATCCAAAGTCTTGGGTTCTGGATGACCCAACATAAGATTAGACACCGCATCAGACAATCCAAAGAGCGCATATTGCCCCCACCTGGCTGAAACTGCCCATCTCCTGAACTCGGCAGCATAAACCTCGACAGAACCTTGACCCTGCCTGAGGACTTTTAACTTCCTTTCAGAAGTCACTGCCAAATCAGGAATGTCCTAAATTACGGCCATGGCTTTAAAGAACTCCTCCACTGAGGTCAAGGCCTCATGCCCCGTAGGAAGACTGTATGCCCAGGACTGGGAATCTCCAGACAATAAAGTTTTAATGAAACTGACCCTCTGACTTTCTGTACCTGAAGAAACGGGTCATAATTCAAAATAAGATAGGCATCTATGCTTGAAATTACTAAAATCCAAACGATGCCCTGAGAATTTCTCAGGTGGGGGCACCTCACAGAAGGGGGAGACACTCGAATATTAGGATCCAATAAATGGTTAACTGACTCAGCTTTTTGCTCAATCTGAGTCTGTTGAGCGTTCACCGTTTTAATGAGTTCATTAACGGTGGTGGTTAACACGTCGACCCGTTGGCAGAGTGCCTCCATTATACTTTACTGGTCTGTTGTTCTGTAATGGTCTTGTGTAGTAGCTCAGATGTCTGATTATATGGTGATCTGCAGAATCACCAATAATACAGACGCTATACCTGATTATGGGTGATCTGCAGAATCACCAATAATACTAGTATAGCAGACAAAGAGCAGAATGTGTGTAGTGATTAGGTGCAACCGTAACCTATAGTTAAATGAGACCTCACCAGAGGGGCTGGTGAGGTATAAACAGTACACTGACCGTGCACTAAAGTACAATCTCCAGCAAGCTGGAGAAACAATACTGAAGAGGCTGAATCTCCCGAGGAGTGGGTGATTCAGAATGTACTGCAGGCAAATGAACACCCGAGGGGCGGGTGAGTTAGACTGTACTGCAGCCTAAGAGACACAATAATACTACAATGACAGATTACCTAAAGAGCAGGTAATTAAGGCTGTACTACAGCCTAGCAGAACTGCTTCACCAGCGGAGCTGGCGTAGTTAACCCCTTACAAGTGGCGAGGGCCCACTGATGAGTAAAATGGTCATGCAGGCAAGGTTCGACAACAGAGAGGTAAGTATTGGTACAGGATCGTGAGACAAGAGAGTAATCGGTATTCAGGCAGAGGTTCAGCAACAGGAAGGTACGTATCGGTACAGAATCGTGAGGCAAGAGAGTAATCGGTAATCAGGCAGAGGTTCAGCAACAGGTAGGCAGATAGGTGAAAGTACAGGATCAGAAAGCAGGTTCATAGTCAGATAAATAGCTAAGAGTCATACACAGGAGATCAATACAGAAGCAATATCCTAGTCTAGGTGTGAAGTCCTTGGCATCAACACCCGGGATCTAATCTACAAATAACAATAGCAAGGTAACAATATCCTAAACTAGGTGTGAAATCCTTAGCATCAACACCTGAGATCTAGCCTAAGGTCTGAGCGCTAACACGCAAGCATTCACGACAACAGACAGTGTGTGAATGAAGCCCGCAGGCTTAAGAAGCAGAGGAGACCCCACTGACACGCCCCTCCAGAATCAGCCAATCCTGGGCGTCGTGGGACTCCTCTGACATCAGCCGACCAGCAGGTCAGCTGATGGGCTTCCTCCCCACATAAAGGTCCCGTCTGTGCGCGCGCCCGCGCACTACGGAGACCCCCTGCACCTGAGAACGTTCCGTCCTCGGCGTCCTAGACGCCACCCGGACGGATGGCCGCCTGGAGGCAGCTGCGGCGGTGGTGCTGCTTGCCACAGCTGCCTCGTGTATTATACAGTAGGTAGGCATAGGTAGGTGCTCCAGTAGTTAGCTAGGCATAGGTAGGAGTCCCAATATAGGTAGGTAGGTGTCCCAGTATAGGTAGATAGGCATAGGTAGGTGCCCTAGTAGTTAGCTAGGCATAGGTAGGAGTCCCAGTATAGGTAGGTAGGCAAAGGTAGGTGCCTTAGTATAGGTAGGTAGGCATAGGTAGATGTCCCCGTATAGGTAAGTAGGTGCCCCAGTAGTTAGGTAGGCATAGGTAGGTGTCCCAGTATAGATAGTTAGGCAGGGCCTGGCACAGTAATAACAATTACCAAGGTCCAGCTGCAACAGATAGGGCTGTATAATGTCTGTGTCAGTGGGCAACACAAAAAAAAACACATCAGGAGAACATTAACTCTCAAAAGAGCTGTTGAGGGGTGCTATTTTAGCAATAACAATCAGCCAGGAGCAAGCTAACAAGCCTACAAGAGTCTAACTTATCTTTCCCTATGAGAGAGTCTGCAGCAGCTGTCCCTTCACTAATTACTGCAGGTACACGAGTGAGTGTAATAGCCAGCGCTGCCTGCCTTTTATAAGGGGGGAGTGGTTCCAGGAGAGAGTGTAGCCTAATTGGCTACAATGTGCCTGCTGACTGTGATGTAGAGGGTCAAAGTTGACCCTAATGGCGCACTATGGGGGCGAACCAAACTTCCGCAAAAGTTTGCCTGGAACCGTTCGGGCCATCTCTAGACCTGTATGAGCCACTTGGGGGGGAGGGGTGGGGCAGTGGTGGTGTGGTGCTCTCAAGCTAAAGGTGGTTTGTTGGCCAGCTGGGATGCTAGGGTGACTGTCACACAATTACTTGGGGGGGGGTCTCTCTGGCTGAGGGGGTTTGGGAGGACTTGCATCTGCCACTGGGGGGGGGGGGTGCTTACTAACTAAGGGAGGTTATTTCGCCTTTCAGTGCCACTGTAACCGGCACTGAGTGGGAGTCTCTGGCTGAGGGGGCCTGTTGTGGTATTGTAACTACCACCCAAGACCCCCTCAGCCAGAGACCCCCATTCAGTGCTGGTTAACGTGGCACTGACAGGCCAACAAACCTCCCTTAGCTAGAGAGCACCCCCCCAAGTGGCACTTGCATGTCCTCCAAAACAACCTCAGCCAGAGAGCCCCACTTAGTGTAGATGACAATGGCACTGGCAGGCCCCCAAGCCAGAGTTGTAATTGTATACACCACCTGTACTGAGAAGGGGGAGTTCTCTGGCTGAGGGGTTTTTGAGGCCTGCTTTGAGGAGTCGGAGCAGTTTTGGGGTTCCTGGAGTCAGAATGGGGGGGAAGCAATACAAAAGAGTCGTTATTTTACAGGAGCTGTAATTTGTTTAAACGGGTGCATTTGAGTATTAAAGGAAACATCAGGCGTTTAAAAAAATAGATCCATTTACCTGGTGCTTCCCCTTGGCAGCCTATTTGTCCCTCGCCGCAGCTTCACTCCCAGTCAGTGTCCTGGGGGCCTCTCTATTACAGCTTCAGTGGCGCCTGCACAAGTGCGCAGCTGCAAAAGTATGCGCCTGTGCAAAATGCCCCCGGCTATGGGAGCATGCAGGCACAGAAGCCACTTACATTGTCAGGTCGGTGGCTGCTACAGAGGGGACACTGGGAGCGGAGCTGCGGTGAGGGACACATAGGCTGCCAGTGACTGAGGAAGCCCCAGGTAAGTAGATTTTTTTTTTTTTTAACGCCTGATGTTTACTTTAAAGGATTCATGAGCTGGAAAAAAAAATTAAATGTTTCATATGGGCACATATAGGGACAGAGTCATTATTGTTAACGCGTGAGTTAAATGTTCTTACGTGCGCTAGTGAAGTTGCGTGACCTATTTATCCCTCGGGCATGCTACTGGCAGTGTAGTGTACATACCTTAGCAACGACCGATCGTTGTAAGTGCTATGCAATAGTAACGTATCGCTACTGTGAAACTTCACTAGCATGGCCGCTACTATGATAATTAAGTTACGCTACTTCACTAGCACAAGTAAGAATATTTAACTTGCGCTTTTGCAGAGCGTTAGCAATAATTAATCTGCTCTATATACTCCTATGGCCTAGAAAAAGCCCATGGGGGGGAAGGGGGTAAAGGGAGGGGGGCGTATTTTTTGATACTCGCCCTGGGAGAAATTTAAACTAGAAACTGAACTGCACTGGTGGAGGGACCTGTGTTCTTGTCAGGGGTGTAACAAGATAGTGCTGGGTGACCTCTCTCTGTTGCACCCCCCCCACCACCACCACCACCACCATCACCAGTATTGGTAGTGGTGGGGGGGGGTGCAGAGCCAACAGAGAGAGGTGGCCCAGCACTCTGTAGTTACACACCTGACAAGAACACCGTTTGCTCTGTATATTTTTACAGCAATGAGCCAGCTGAGGTCATAAAGTAAGAACCCTTTACAAGGGTAACTACAGTAGCTAGGAACACTATAGGTTAGGAGGTGCCCAATATGGATGAAAAAGTAAATATATAATCAGCCTTTTGAGGAGAGTAGTCAAAGGAATTTTTCACACAATCTTTATGTAGCACAAAGATAACGTGTTTCAATCTTCTAGCCGCTTTTTTGGGTCAATAAACTGCTTTCAAGAGAATTAAATTTATTGACCTGAAGAAGTTGTCTTTGTGTTAAATATTGTTTGATAAATACATTTGATTACACTCCTTACAGGTAAGCTGATTATATATTAACTTTTTTCACTTTTTGGGCTCTATCTACCCTATATTGTTCCTTGTGTATAATAGAGTTGTTCCAGCTGGAGGGGTAAGGAGAAGAACAATGCACTCAGCAGAGACTATCTGACACTCCAGCTCCAGATCTCTCTGGAATGCATCGCTGTGGATATACTGTACACACGCTAAATTCTTGGCAGTACAGCAGTACCAGTAAATTGTACTTGTATGACATATTTTATCTTCTGTATTTGCATCAGTTCAGATCGTTCAGAAACAGCCTTATCAGTCCGCCGACAGACTGTACACACGCTGTACTGTCTGCAAAAAACTGACGACGGACCCGTCGTTGCCTTTAGTATGGCGTGTGTACAAGCCTTAACCCACAGTGTCTATATGTGCCAAATGATTGAATAGGCAACACCTGATCTGGATATTTGTAACCGGATAATGCTACCACTTCACATCTATGGCACCTGCAGACAGTTAAACCTTTGCTCGGCATATTGGATATAATTAATCAGACAAGTTTGAAAGTTCAAACTATCATTATTGCTCCATTAGAGATTAACGACATGTGTCTTTCTTCTACTTTTTTCTTTCTAGAGACAAACGGTGAGCTTGGGTTACAAGCACGTTGCAGAGTCTTTTTCCTAAGGACAATCACTCTATCAAGTCTATGGACATCAGCAACAGTTTAGGTATACCACTTCAGAATCAAAGCGTCTCTAGAAACTAATGTTGAAAAAGATATTGAAAACTATATGAACGAATAAATAAATGACTGCTTAGAAGTCTAAGCAACCCCAAACATATGACAAATTATTTCAGTTTCTCTTAAATGAATCAAATGCTGAAATCATTAAGAAATAATCTTTGTGATATGCAGATTTGCAGTAATGAAATTCTGCACTAGCCTTATTAAAAATCAAAGCCCAAACCACAGAGTCATTTTGGTAGATGCCAAAATAACTAAGAACAAAGATAAGGACAAAAATCTCATTATAGTGTGTACATTTAACCACATAAGAATAAATGTACAAAGGCACAAATATCTTCTTTCCCGGTCTTCCGAAAACCACAAGAAAACCATTTGCCCCTTTCATACAATAATTATTCAACATTTAAGCTCTGTTTCTCGATGCAGTATAAATTATTTCAATTGCTTCTGAATTTTTTTAAAATAAATTTGCACTTCAGACAAATCTGTTCTAGCTTGGGGCCTTTTTAATTTCTCGCTATTCTTTTTGTGTATTACACTTGTGATGGGTATTAAGAACTGCTTAGTGTGTTCCTGCCACAAAGTTCAAAAATCGTTTTGGCTATCCGTTTAGCGCCAAGCCACTCCTTAATATTAAGGGTCTATTTTTCTACCTTCTACTTTTAATTTGCCCTCTTGGCTGATGCATAGAAAGCTAAAGCTATTTGTAGTTAATTGACCAGTTAAGGTTGGAGTGAGCTTGAGATGTCTCCCAGTGCATCACTGCTGAAATATGCAAATCAACTATTGTTGCCCTTAAAAGCTAAACACACCTCCAGATCCGCTGTAATGCAATGATGTGTCAGCTTATTAATTGTACCAAGCCAAAATAATCCAACATGCATACAGACTGTTTTGGACTGATTGATCCTCATCAGTGCAAGACATGGATTAATGTGGCTCTATGGAGTAGGACTTCAAACACCCAGAGGTACAGACTAACCAGCAAGCTCATGGTGAAACAGAACTCATTGGCGTGTGTAAGGGGCTAGAATGGTCCAAAAAGCCCCCTTACTAAAATGCTATGGCAAACAAAAGTTTGCTTTCTTAAAACAAAGTATTTGTGATAATTCAGGTTTTAGGAAAGCAAACTATTGTTTACCATAGCATTTTGGTAAGGGGGCTTTTTGGACCATTGTAGCCCCCTTACACACTCCAATGAGTTCAGGTTCACCATAAGCTTACTGGTTAGTCTTGCACAAACAGTTGTCATTGCTTGTTAATACAAAAACTTAAAGCAGCATAACCTGCCCTTTCTCTTTGTACAGCGCTGCGTAATATGTTGGCGCTTTATAAATACAATAAATAATAATAATAATAATAATAATAATACTATTATCTTAACCTTTCCATATTTAACTCCATACCTTTCTGCCTGAAGCCTACAATCACTTTGATGACATTTTACAAAAAACGTAAAGAGGAACTCCAGTGAAAATAACGTAATGAAAAAAGTGGTTTTTACAAAAATTATGTATAAATGATTTAGTCATTGTTCGCCCATAAAGATGGCCCGAACGGTTCGCCGGCGAATGGTTCCAGGCGAACTTCCGGGGTTCGCGATCGCGGAGAACCATGAACTTTTCCGGAAGTTCAATTTGCCCCCATAGTGCATCATTAGGGTCAATTTTGATCCTCTACATCACAGTCAGCAAGCACATTGTAGCCAATCAGGCTACACACCCTCCTGGAGCCACTCCCCCACCTTATAAAAGGCAGGCATCGCCGGCCATTTTACTCACTCGTGTGCCTGCAGTAATTAGAGAAGGGAGGGCTGCTGTGCAGAGACCTATAGGGAAAGCTTAGTTAGGCTCTTGTAGGCTTCTTAGATTGCTCCTTGCTGATTCTTATTGCTAAGAAAGCACCCCTCAACAGCTTTTTTGAGAGCTAATATTGTTCTTGTGATCTATTTCTTTTTGTGTGTGTGTGTCCCACAGACACGTGTGTTGCATAGACAGCTTCGGTAATTCCTACTGTGTGTGACATTGCCAGGCCCAGCACATTCAATGACTACCTGTGTGTGTGACAGGTGCACATTGTAATACCCATCACTGCATATACCTACTACCTGTTGTTCACTTCAGTGCACCCACCTACCTACGTGAGCACACACAGTGTCCCTGTGCCTGTCCGGTACCTGTCTGTGTGTGACAGGTGCACATTGTAATACCCATCACTGCATATACCTACTACCTGTTGTTCACTTCAGTGCACCCACCTATCTACGTGAGCGCATGCAGTGTCACTGTGCCTGTCCGGTACCTGTGTGTGTGTGACAGGTGCACATTGTAATACCAGTTATTGCATAATTGTTCACACTACCTGTGTGACCGCACGCTGTGTAATATACCACTGCAAGCATACCTGTTAACTGCACCTGTATGACAGCTGCACATTGTATTGTAAAATCAGTCACTGCATACCTTTCACTGCACCTGTGTGACTGCACATTGTATTAGTCAAGTCCGTGCATACCTTTCACTTTATCCCCCCCGATATGGATAAAACAGGTAGAGGCAGAGGCAGACCCAGAGGCAGGCCACCCGGAAGGTCTGTTCGAGGTCGTGCTGACGTGATTTCATGCGGCCCTGGCCCAAAGTACAGTGCTCAGAAGAAGGCATGTCCCATCAACTCCCAAGATTGTCAGGACGTGGTTTACTATTTAACACAGAACACCTCATCTTCCGCAGCCACCAGCGCTACTACTAGCAGCACATCCACTGCATTTGACACTTCGCAGGAGTTATTTGGTTGGGAAATCACTGATGCACAGCCATTATTGTTACAACAAGATGAAGGCGCTAAGAAAGTTACGCCACCTCATATGTCTAAGTTAGGTGACACTATGGATGTAAGGTGTGAGGAGGAGGATGATGAGGCAAGCGAAGCTGGGGAGGATGATTATGATGATGATGATACAGGTGCCACGTGGGATCCTAAGAGACATGATGACCAGGGGGGACAGTGCAGAGGGGAAGTCAGAAAGGAGTAGGAGGAGACGAGTTCCTGAAAGAAGCAGGGGGAGCTTGTCATCAGAAACAGCTGGTGGCAGTGTCCGGCGCCATGTATTGCCACCTATGGACAGCCAGCCAACATGCCCTTCAGCGTCAGCTGCTGAGGCCACCATAGTGCCCACACCTCAGGGTGGCTCAGCGGTGTGGAAATTTTTTAATGTGTATGCCAAAGATCAGAGAAATTCCATCTGTACTCTTCCACCAAAGATCAGAGAAATGCCATCTGTACTCTTCCACCAAAAATTGAGCCGTGGAAAGGCCAACACCCACGTAGGGACAACTGACTTACGAAGGCACCTGCAGAAAAGGCACAAACTGCAATGGGAAGACCACCTGAGGAAAAGCAGCACACAAAAGCAAAGCCACCCTCCTTCTCCTCTTCCTCCTTCAGCTGCATCATCTTCTGCCGCTTTCTCCCTTGCACATTCACAATCACAGCATCCTTCCTCCACTCCGCCTATCACCTTGAGCGGTTCCTGCTCCTCTGCCCACAGCAGCAGCCAGGTGTCCGTGAGGGAAATCTTTGAGCGGAAGAAGCCAATGTCTGCCAGTCACCCCCTTGCCCGGTGTCTGACAGCTGGCTTGGTGGAACTGTTAGCTCGCCAGCTGTTACCATACCAGCTGGTGGACTCTGAGGCCTTCTGAAAATTTGTGGCCATTGGTACACTGCAGTGGAAGATACCAGGCCACAATTATTTCTCTAAAAAGGCGATACCCAAACTGTACCATGAAGTTGAAAGGCAAGTGGTGTCATCTCTGGCACACAGCGTTGGGTCAAAGGTCCATCTGACCACGGATGCATGGTCTGCCAAGCATGGTCAGGGCAGGTACATTTCTTACACAGCCCATTGGGTCAACCTGGTGACTGCTGGCAAGCAGGGAGTATGTGGCTGTGCAGCGGACCTAATGACACCTCCACGGCTTGCAGGCAGGCCTGCTGCCACCTCCTCTCTACCTGCTACATCCTCTTCGCTGTCGTCGTCCTCCTCCTCCTTGGCTGAGTGGCAGTTCAACTCTACTGGTGCTGCGATCTCCTCTCCAGCTAAACAGACCCAGCACCCCAGGGCCTATGCTGCGTGCCAGGTATGACGATGTCACGCCATATTAGATATGTCTTGCCTCAAAGCGGAGAGTCACACTGGAGCAGCTCTCATGGCTACTCTGAACAAACAGGTGGATCAGTGGCTGACCCCGCACCAACTGGAGATTGGAAACGTGGTGTGTGACAACGGCAGCAATCTCATTTTTGATTTGAATATGGGAAAGATGGCATGGCACATGTGCTGAATCTCGTAATGCAGAGATTTGTGTCTAAGTACCCAGGCATACAGGATGTCCTAAAGCAGGAAGGTGTGTGGGCATTTCAGGCGGTCTTACACGGCCATGGCCCGCTTTGCCAATATACAGCGGAGAAACAACTTGCCGGTGAGATGCCTCATTTGTGATAGCCCGACTCTGTGGAATTTAACCCTCCTGATGCTGGACCGCCTGCTACAACAGGAGAAAGCCGTCAAACAATATCTGTGCAACAATAGTCAAAGGACACAGTCTGGGGAGATGGGGATGTTCTGGCCAAAGTACTGGACACTGATGCGAAATGCCTGCAGGCTCATGTGGCCATTTGAGGAGGTGACAAACCTGGTGAGTTGCAGTGAAGGCGCCATCAGCGACTTGATCCCGTATGCCTTCTTCCTGGAGCGTGCCGTGCACAGAGTGGTGGATCAAGCTGTGGAGGAGCGTGACCAGGAACAGGAGGAAAAGTTGTGGGATCAATTCTCAGCAGAAGCAGATGATTCCTCAACACCTGTGGCAGCACAGAGGGTGGAGGAGGAGGAAGAGTCGTGTGGGGAAGAGGAGTCAGATATTGAGGAAGGTGTTGTTTTGGAGGAGGAGGATGAGGCGGAAGAACAACCTCAGCAGGCGTCGCAGGGGGCTCGTGCTGCTCAACTTTCCTGTGGTATTGTGCATGCCTTGGGGAAGGAGCAGAACTTAGCTGACATCACTGAGGAAGAGCAAGAGGAGATGGATAGTACATCTGCAACTTTGTGCAGATGGCGTCTTTCATGCAGTCCAGCCTGTTGAGGGACCCCCGTATAAAAAAACTCAAGGGGAATGAGTTGTACTGGGTGGCCACGCTACTAGACCCCCGGTATAGGCACAGCTGTTTGCGGTGCATTACACACTGAGTTTGGTGTGTCAGGGCTCATTTCCACTATTGCAGTGTGCAATCGCCTGGATTCCACCGCTGATGAAATCGCATGCGGATGTGATTCCCCATGCGTTTTATGCCGTGAATTTGCATGCGAATTCGCATAGGTGAGGGTATATGTGATTTTAACCATGTCACTGCCTGTGTGAATTTACATTGGTACCTATGCGAATTCATGGCAAAAACCGCATGGGGAAACCGCATGCGATTTCCCTATTAAATACATTGCATGCGATTCACATGTGATTCGCATACATTCCACTCGCAGGCGAATTCTGCGGCTCTTTTGTGCGTTTTTTCACCACTGAAAAAAATGCACCTCAACAACGCTACAGTGGAAACAGGCACATTCACTTGCATTACATGTGCGAATCGCGATAGAGGAAACGAGCTCTCAGTGTGAAGCAGTACTCTAATTACACTCCCTGATTGATGTGCAAGATGTTTTAAAGCACTTTAGGCCTCCAATTTAGCATGCAATCTGATTTCTGCCCATAAAACGCTGCTGTGCATCAAATCTGGATTTTCCCCCGGGACTTTTGACGTCTATCCCACTCATCCATGCAAAAACTCAGATGTTATACCCCTTGAAACATCCTTTCCATCACTTTTGTGGCCAGCATAAATGTTTCTAGTTTTCAAATTTCGCCTCTCCATTGAAGTCTATTGCGGTTCGCGAACATTTGTGGAGGTTTGCGAACCCGGTTTGCAAACCTAAAATCGGCCATCTCTATTTGCCCATTGTAACATTTTTCCTCTCCCTGATTTACATTCTGAAGTTTATCATATGGCGAAATTTTTACTGCTGGGAGGTGATGTCAGTGAAAGTAGCTGCTGCTTGCTTTTTTTTTGGGCAGTTAGAAACAGCTGTTATTTCCCTCAATGCAACAAGGCTTCCACAGTGTGATGTCAGCACCTCAGTGCTGTGAGGCACTGAAATCAAACTGTGGGAGGGGTTTCACCACAATATCATCCATACAGAGCCCCCGGATTAGCCATTTGAGAAAAGGTAAAGATTTCTCATGGGAACGGAGTTATCAGCTACTGATTGGGATGAAGTTCAATTCTTGGTTATGGTTTCTTTTGTAAGACTATGTTCATATTGGGGCATTATGGTGCAGCATAACGGCATCATTGTAATGTGGAGAGTCACACTAAAATGCAAAAGTTTACAGTGTGCCCATTGCAGTGTGCTCTACCAGCGTGCAGCATTCCAATGCACTGCATTACCACAAAATACATATATTAACAGTGACAGTGAAGCATATTTTTCATTGACTGTATGCTTTGTTGTATGTGGTCAGATAACATGCAGAGTGAATTGTATGTTCCATTGTATTGTGTTTCTGCTTTACAGGGAATGCACTGCAACTCTGCACTGTGAACCAAACCTTGCAGACAGAAGGAACTGGAAAGTCAATTAATTCAGTAGTGCCAAAGATCAGAGCTACAACTGAAACAAGCAAACCTCATATATATATATATATGTATATATATATATATATATATATATATATATATATATATATATATATATATATATATATATATATATATATATATATATATATATATATATAGAAGGATGATCAGGTGAAGTTAAAGCAAGATAAAATACTGCTTTTAAAAATCTATCTAGCAGTGGTTGAAATGTTTATAAATCACTAGTGACCTTAGCCCGTTTAAAAACGGGCTCTAGTCATCGCCAGCACCCCCCTGGAACGTGCTGCTCCTGTCCCAGGCTGTCCGTGCTGTGCACATGCGCAGTAAAAAAGACACACAGACACACGGACACTGATGACGCAGGGACACCTGCAGTTTTACTTTTACTAGTATAAAGCATTCCCTCCTCCAAAGCCTGGATTAACATCACAGGAACCTATAGGCACAGATGTCCTGGTACCTTAGACTTCTCCCTCCATGGACCTACAAACTCCCACCAAACCACACTGCAAGTGTGCTGGCTGGCCCAGCTGTCACCTCTCCCCTACTTACCCTGCCCTGTATAGGTAGCTACAGGTGCACCTTAGCATTAGGTAGTCTGAGGTACCCTCAGTATTAAAGTGGACCCAAATTAAAAATACAAGACTTCAGAAATAAAATCTATTTTCTAAATTATAATAATAAATAGCAGCCTTTTTTCAGCTGCATGATGACAAATATAAAATGTTTTAAATTTATTGAAGGAACCCCTCCCTTCCTTTTATATTGCCGGAATAGAATCCGGCAGACTGGTGGAGTAGGAGGTGTCCGGCAAAGGAGGAATTGGTAATCGCTGCCACCTGTATAACCCTAGTTATAAAAAGAGAAGTGCGAAAAACATGCACTGAAATGCTCATAGGCTTGAAGGAGTGTTTATTTATCTTTGTATGTGTCAGAGTGATGCAGCTAAATATTTTGAGTTAAAAAAATGTTTGGTTTGGGTCTGCTTTAAGTAGTTAGAGGTGCCCCTGACTGAAGGGAGATCTCATTGGTAGAATGCCGAGAGCTGGGTGAGTGTCCTCTCATTTATACTCTGCTCAGGACTCTGTAGAGGGAAGTAGAGAGGGAGTCACTCTGGGAGGGAAGTGAGCCACCTTTCTATCATCAGGCACCTACAGGCACATGCCTACAGTGCCTTATGGTAAATCCGGCCCTGCCTCCTCCCCTAATAAATAATAATGCCAATTTCAAGAGTATGTGCCTGTTTCAACTTGCAGTTCCTTAGGGCTATTTTCCACAGAAAATCATGATCAATGTGCTGCAATGTAATCATGATTTTCTCCATTAAAAACAAGGGCATTTCTAGTGGTGATTTTTGGTGGGTATTGAAAAAAAAACACAGCATGCAGAGCATTTAGAATTGGCCAAAAATGGAAGTGTGCTGATGAAAAAAGGGCACTGTGATTCACATGTTATCATGGTGCCCTTGGGATTGGCAAAATGCATTAGCTCCATAGCTGAAATCGGAGCACAGGTGGTGGAAAAAGGTCCTTGCTCCTTGGTGATCGATGCAGATTAGGATGAAGTAGATTTTTCTGTAATTGTGATTTTTTTTTTTTGTGATCTTTCTGAATTTGCATTTTTATGTGATTTTCCTGCGATTTTTTTATGTGGCTTTCAGTGATTTTTTTTTGTAATTTTTCTGTACTTAAGATTTTTCTGCCATTCTTGAATGTGCAGAAAATATTGCTGTACTTTGCTAAAGAGAAAAAAGAAGTACAGAAGTGAGGTCACACTGTGACATCACTGGCCTTTCTTAAAGAGAATCTGTACTCTGAAATTCTTACAATAAAAAGCATACCATTCTATTCATTATGTTCTCCTGGGCTCCTCTGTGCTGTTGCCAGTTTTGGGCAGTGTTTACAAACAAAAGACATGGATGCTAACCAGCTTGTGATAGGCTCAGATAAGCTCAGTCTGTGTATAGCTTCTATCCTATCACAGCAGAGCAGCAGATTCCTGCCTCAGCCAACAAAGCTGACAAAGGAAAGAAAATTAAATTAAATAACAGAGATTCTACAGCAGGCATGGGCAAACTTGGCCCTCCAGCTGTTAAGGAACTACAAGTCCCACAATGCATTGCAGGTGTCTGACAGCCACAGTCATGACTCATAAAGGCAAATGCATTGTGGGACTGGTAGTTCCGTAACAGCTGGAGGGCCGAGTTTGCCCATGCCTGTTCTACAGGGACTGTGCAGTTAGGAAAGGCTGCAGTAAGACGGACCACATTAGAACAGGTATAGGAACTTATAGGATAGAAGAAATCAGGCTGAAAACTTTGTTGCAGAGTCTCTAAGCTTTAGGCTGCTAGCTTTATTTTGCACAAGCTACACACTAGTGCCAGTTAAATCTCTTGCCTAAATATACGTGTACATAAAAGGAGAAATACCGAGAGCCCAATATAGTGTAGTACGTACTGGTAGATGGGATTCTAGAAGAGTACAAAGGTGGTATACTCACATAGCAGTTTTATCTTCAAGTCAACCACTGTATAGGCAGGTAAGGAGCTTGTCCTGTCCCCATTCAGGATTAAGAAGTAGCTCTCTGTAGATCAGAAAACAAAGGGGGATCTCCCTCCACCAAGGGTGGATACAAAGATATGTGCTGAACAGAGGCGCCAACAGGATAAAAGCAATCTTTAAAATTGTTAAAAAATGCTTGGGGGGCACCTCCTATAAACAGACGCTCGAAACTGTCAATTATTCAGATATATAGTTTATTGGCATACTCCACAAAAAGTTGCAACACGTTTCACGGGCATAACCCCGCTTCCTCAGGCAATAAAAATGGGGAAGCATACAACAGCAGCAGGTCCGGTATACACCAGCCGCCTCTGTGAGAGGCGCCTGGCGTATACCGGACTCTAGTGTCAATTATATAGTTTATTGGCATACTCCACAGTCTGCTTGTAGGAGGTAAGTCCACCACTGCCTCCCAATCACTTTTTAACAATTTTAAAGATTGCTTTTATCCTGTTGGCGCCTCTGTTCAGTACATACGTGTACATAAGTCCAAATTAGTCAGTAGGATTGCTATTAATCTCCTGAGGTACAGACTAACCAGCAAGCTCATGGTGACCCAGAACTCATTGGAGTGTGTAAGGCGCTACAATGGTCCTAAAAGCCCCCTTACTAAAATGCTATTGAAAACAAAAGTTTGCTTTTTTAAAGCAGAAAGAATTTGTGATAATTCAGTTTGGAGTGAGCTTAAGATGTTCCCCAGTGCATCACTGCTGAATATATGCAAATTAACCATTGTTGTCCTTAGAAGCTAAACACACCTCCAGAACCGCTGGAATGCAATGATGTGTCATCTTGTTAATTTGTACAGAGCCATAATAATCCAACAAGCAAACAGACTGTTTTGGATTGGTTGATCCTCATCAGTGCATGGCATGGATGGAGTAGGGCTTGAAACACCTCCTGAGCATTACGCCACTCAGGAGGTTTTTCAGCTTTAGAGTCCCCAGGACTAATTCAACTGTTTGCCTGGCTGTAAAATGTTTAGCTAGCACTAGGCTAGTTAGTATAGGTAGCCGGCACCCCCTGATCGCCCCCGATCCAGCCAGTTAATACATTACCCAGCCTGGCTCCAGCGATCGCCGCAGCCTTCCCGGACAGCTCCGCTCTTCTCTATGACATCATGCGCTGACCCGATCCTTCCCATAGAGAGACCCGAGCTGGCCGTGGAGGCTGCGCCGATTGCTGGAGGCAGGCTGGGTAATGTATTAACTGACTGGATTGGGTGGTGCCAGCTGCCTATACTAGCTAGTCTAGTGCTAGCTAAAGCTTTTACAGCATGGCAGCCAATCAGTTGAATTAGTTCTGGGGGAGCCCTGAAGAGCGCGAGTGGTACGCCCGACACAGTGTCAGGCATACCGCTAAGGAGGTTAAGCTGCAAATACATTTGAGATGATTGAGAATCAAGCTAGTCATTATGATGCAGAATTATAGTAATTATTATGAAATCTATTGTAAAATGGACTAATCAGATCTTGCAGTAAAAGCATTTTGCTGGTCCATACTGAAGCTGCATAGCTGGAAGCTGCAGTTATATTCGCATATTTCTGCATCAACTTAGAATTATTTGCATATTTCAAGTAAAGTAGAAAGCTGGCACTGAGCCAAAACTTTGTACTGAACACCTTTTAGATGTCCATGGCAAAGGAGTATAGGGACACAAAAATGCCTGTAGACCTTTGGTGCGGGAGGGTGCAGTTTTGTATTAAAAAGGTTTTAAAAGTCTGTGGCAAACGGATGCAAAAAAACAAAACACCTATAGACGTCAGTGGCAGACTAAGAACTGCTCTTACAGTATATACTCATTATTCAATCCACTGGCATTTGTGGGGTTAAATCTTGACATTTTGTGCAGACAGGATGCATAAAGCTCCCGCTCAACATTTACAATATCGCAGTAGTAGAGTTTTGCTGCCACACTTGCCGCATTAAATCTGCATTATGAAGCCCAGTGTGGATTTGCCTAGTGATGGACTGTGCAGAACACAGCTCGGCAGAGAGCTCTCGGCGTCTCCATAATAAAAGGCTGATGAATATTTGACCTTCCTTTCAGACTGGGCCCAATAGCAAATATCTCACTTCTCCCCAGAGGCATGTGTTCATTTAAATGCGTCCTGCAGGGTTTTTTTTCCGTTCTCTGGGATGAAAATGTTCAGGTTATGAATTACCTATTTCCCAGTACAGTTAACTTCCAGAGATGGATATGCTAATGTAAACATATTCCTAGATCCTTTAACACCTGTGTTACAGAGAAGGGGGAAAGCAGAGCATTATCTCAGTCACACACGTGCATACGGCTGCACTTGTTAAAAACATACATTTCAGTGTGATGCAGCGAATAGGCACATCCCTAGCTCATATCTCGCTGTGCTATGGAAGCATGTTTATATATGAAGGTGCTGGTGTCTCCTGTGAACTCCCTAATTATTCTGTGCCTTGTGAAGCAGTAAAAAGTTTGTATAAAAATATTGTATAAACAGCCTGTCTAAGCTGAGTTTCTTCCTTTTTAGAATAACACGGGTAAGAAAAATGTACGGTGCACTGTACTAAGCAGTAGTTGAAATGATTTTTGTAATGGGGGTCAAATAATTCTTTTATGATACTAATTATATGATGTGGCTAACACTAAACTCCCCACCTAAATCTTAATACTAACCCCCTGGCACTCCAAAGTGTCTAAACTGTAACCAAAGTAGTAGCCGATTGGGCTAGTGAAACCGTAGCCTGAATCTAACGATTAGCCGAAATGCTAGCCAATTGGCTGCTAGTAGCTAATCAGCTAGCATTGGGCGCATGCACCCGCCCCACATTGGTGCCCTTTAACCGGTTCAGCACCACAGTCCGAAAATCTCATGCATCTGAGCAACGTTCACCTCCCATTCATTCGCCTATAACTTTATTGCTACTTATTACAATGAATTGATCTATATCTTGTTTTTTTCCGCCACTAATTAGGCTTTCTTTGGGTAGTACATTTTGCTAAGAATTATTTTTTTCTAAATCTATTTTAACAGGACGATTAAGAAAGAAATGAAAAAAAATCATTATTTCTCAGTTTTTGGCCATTATAGTTTGAAATTAATATACGCTACCGAAATTAAAACTCATGTATTTTATTTGCCCATCTGTCCTGGTTATTACACCATTTAAATGATGTCCCTATTACAATTTATGGTGCCAATATTTCATTTAGAAATAAAGGTGCATTTTTTCAATTTGCGTCCATCACTATTTATAAGCTTATAATTTTAAATAATATAATAACATATTCTCTTGACATGCATATTTAAAAAGTTCAGACCCTTGGGTAACTATTTATGTTGTTTTTGTTTTGTTTTTAATTGTATTTTTTATTTATTTTTTTAATAAAAAAAAGTGTATGTGGGTAATTTTTGGTGTGGGAGGGAAACTGCTAATTTTAAATGTAAAATAATATTTATTTTTTTTATTAAAAATGTATGTGGGTGCAGTTTACAGTGAAAAAAGTCCTGGATGCGAACGATCTCGCATCCAGGAACTAAAATGCTGGGGAGAAGTTTCCTGGGGGCAGAAATACCGCGCTCTCTGGAGAGAAAGCGTCGGTATTTCTGCAGGGAAATTAGATCGTTGAATGGGAATTATATTCCCATTCATTGATCGGGGGGCTAGCGGCGGGCAGCAGGAGCGCGCGCGGGGGCGGGCCCGATCGCGCGCATCAGCCGGCGGCAGCAGCAGTGCCTATCTGGACAAGGAAGCTCGTCCAGATAGGCCGAACTGGTTAACCAATATTTTACATAGGCTTGTATTAGATACCTGCTGAAGCCAGCACCCAAATAATGGTGTAGATAGAGGGATGCAGGCCTCTTGCCATGGGTGCCACAGTGCTATGGGTGCCCTTTATTCCCTGTGCTGTGCCACATGTCCTGCCCCACCATGCTTGCCCTGGTTCTTCCCCGTCACTCAGATCTCAGATCAGCGGCGACCAAAGAGAGAAAGTGACACAGTGACTGCGGACATGCAGCACTGCATATGCGGAAGTGACATCATTAGTCAATTCCCTCGTGTGAAATGTGCCATGCAGGTACTGTGTACCTTCTCTCTCTTTGGTTGCTGGTGATCTGAGATCTGTAAGTAATTGACAGAGGGGCTACCTATACCAAGAGGAGTTTAGGGGGAAAGGGGGAGGGCTGGGGACACCTCTAACTACCTACACTGGGAGGGAACTACTTAAACTGGGCACTTCCGGATACCTATACTGGAGGGGCACCTCTGTCCAAATATTGGGGGTACCTCTGGCAACATAATACTGCAGGGCACATCTGGTTACCTATTAGTTTTTGAGGGGTTGGGGGGGAACAATTTCAGTATCTGTCATGGGTGCTATATTGCCCAGATACGTCCCTACACCCAAATAAACTGCTTAGCTTAATTCCTCCAGCACAGAGTTGAGGAGTGTGATGCTACTACAGCAATGGGATTGAAAACCTTGTAAAAAGATATAAATGCTTGAATACATTTTAAATCAAAAAAGGTGATTGTGTGGAATAATAATCAAAATATACAGTGTGCCTGAAATAAAATACTTCCTTATTTTATTAATTGTAAATGACTGTTATATATACATAGCTGGCCTTTGACAGCTGGAGCGGTCGCTCAGGGCGCCGGCTTCCAAGGGGGCGCCTATAGCTGGTTACCTATACTGAGGGCACCTACACCTGATTTCCTATAATGGGGGCACCTATAGCTGGCTACCTTTACTTAGGGCACCACACCTGGCTACCTATACTGGAGGCACCTATGCCTGGCTACCTATATGGGGGCGATGGAGACCTTCAACTGACTTCCTATATTGAGGGCACCTACACATGAGATCCTATACTGGTGGCACCTATGTCTGGCTACCTACCTATACTGAGTCTGAGGGCATTTTTTTTTTTGGGGGGGGGGGGGGAATGCGGCTATAACGTGTGGTAAAAATTGTCGGTGCTATGCTATCATTCTAAATGGGAGGGGTGGGGGCAGCTAACTGTCCCACTGATTGTTTTTATTAATATTCCAGAAAGGTTCTAGCCTTCATTTTTAAGTATATTCAGGATAATGCACTCTTTCCATCCATTTGTGGTTATTAATAGTATTTTTTCTATTATACATGTGATGTGTCACGGAAATCTGAGCATTTGGCGTGATGTGTCACAATGTCAAAAAGGTTGGGAACCACTGTCCTAGGAGATATCTCAGGAGAAAAGGTGAATTGCATATGGGTGTGTGCGTGCGTACGTGCGTGTGTGTGCGCGCATGCGCAAAGAGGATGAAGGTGGGGGGGGCACAAAAATCAGGTTTCGCTCAGGGCGCTGTGAAACCTAAGGCTGGCCCTGTATATATATAGATAATAATGACTCTAGCATCTTCCATAGAAACTGATTTAGAGTAAAGCTTTGAATGGAGACCTTGGACATAACCAAGGATGGCTATATGGGCACATACATGGCAGATGAAATTCAATGTTGAAAAATGTAAAGTCATGCATTTTGGTCGTACCAATGGTCTAGAACCTTACAAAATAAATGGGATACAGTTGGGGACATCAAACTTGGAGAAGGACTTAGGAGTACTCATCGACAACAAGTTAAATAATTGTACTCAATGCCAAGCCGCTGCAGCTAAAGCTAACACAATTTTGGGATGCATTAAAAGGGAAATAAAAACTCGAGATGCTAGCATAATGCATAATATTGCCCCTGTTTAACTCTCTAGTAAGGCCACATCTGGAATATGGAATTCAGTTCTGGGCACCACATTACAAAAAAGATATTGCAGTTTTAGAGCAGGTGCAGAGACGAGCAAAAAAAATTGATACGTGGGATGGAAGGTCTCACTTACCAAGAAAGGTTAGATAAACTGGGTTTATTTAGTCTATAGAAAAGACGCCTTAGAGGGGATCTAATAAACATGTATAAATACATCAGAGGGCAATATAATAGCTTGGCAGATGAGCTTTTTGTCCCTAGGCCTTCTCAAAGGACTAGAGGACATGATTTGCGCATGCAGAAAAAACGTTTTAGCCATTTATTTAGGAAAGGGTTCTTTACAGTAAGAGTGATTAAGATGTGGAATGCATTGCCACAGGAAGTCGTTATGGCAAACTCTATACCTGCATTTAAAGGGGGATTAGATGCTTTCCTTGCGTTGAAAGACATCCATGGCTACAATTACTAGGTAATGCCTAATGATGTTGATCTAGGGATTTTATCTGATTGCCATCTGGAGTCGGGAAGGAATTTTTCCCTTTTGGGGCTAATCGGACCATGCCTTGTAAGGGTTTTTTCGCCTTCCTCTGGATCAACAGGGATATGTGAGGGAGCATCCTGGTGTTGTACTTTATACTGGTTGAACTCGATGGACGTATGTCTTTTTTCAACCAAAATAACTATGTAACTATGTAACTATGTAACCTTGTGTATTTATAAGGGATAAGTCCTTCATTCTCTCTAAACATGTCATGCAACCTTTTTCCGAGAGGTCAACGTGATTTTTAAGGCTAGTCTTCAACTACTGATTTTCCAGAGCAGATGTGGTGTTGAGTGCAACCAGGGCATCCTTGTCAACAGATGGAGGGTCTTTCACAGCGTAATCCAAAATGCACTTTATAATGATGTAACAGTCTTGAAGACCACCTGTGCCCATCACAATTTTGGCAAAATCATGGAAGGGACTGGTGAAAATGAGGAGGACTTGCGTATTACACTACAAACAATAAGTGCTTGCATGCCTTGGGAGACTGTTGGCATTGCAACAGTGAGAGAGATTTGCTGATTATATTTAACAACCCAGTGATCAGTACCTTGGCAGGACAAGTTTATTTTATTTTTTTTCCCTATTGTTGGACTACATTGTTATTAAGGAGTTTAGCTAAATTTGATAAATCTGATTTTGTTTTGAATACTTACAAAGGCTGTGTTCTTTCTCTTACTTTTATTTGCATGTACAGTATATACTGTATATATGGTCAAGAATAAGTAATTTGTTTTAGTGGCTTCTTTTAAAAGCATGCACTGGTGATGGCTGCAGTCCTGGTGAGCGGTCTTCATGCCATTTCTCCTCTCCCTCCACTCTGTCTTGTGCCTATACCTCTTTAATTCCCCCCACGCATCCCCCTCTTTCATATGTCCCCCTTTTCTGACTCTCCTCAGAGGAGCTCACAATCTAATCGTATAATACTCAGTCTAATGTCCCACCACATTATTATTTATATAGCACTGACATCTTCTGCAGCACTGTATAGAGTACAGAGTTTTATAACTGTTAGCTCTGTCTACATCCTGATGACTCCTCCCCTCCAAACCCCCCAAAATTTGCAGTGACGCGCTCGGCATTCCAACCTGTCAACCCTCCCATCAAAAAAAAATGGTTGTTTACGGGTTGTCTGTAAATAATCAGCACCTGGTGTCAAATTCCCTAGGTGCACCACTGTGTGGAGCTCTATCATTGGCATGTTAAAGTGTACCTACTAATTATGTCCATGGAAGTCCTTTAATGCAAGGAAAGTATCCAAGCCCACTTTAAATGCAGAAATGAAATGTGCCATAACCTTCTTCTTTCCTACGATATACCACATTTAAAATTGCTCTTACTGTAATAACCCCTTTCTAAATAAATGACAAAGCCTTTTTTTTTCCTCCATACGCAGATCATGCCCTTGTCCTTTGTAGAATCCAAGAGAGAAAAAGCTCATCAGCAAAGCTTTTGTATTGCCCTCTGTTGTATTTATACATGTTCATCAGGTCACTTCTCAGACTTTTTTTTTCCAAGCTAATAAAATCCGAGTTTTTCCAATATGTCTTGAAAAGTTAGATCTCTCCAACCCTCTGATTAATTTAGTTGCCCATCTCTGTACCTGTTCTAGAATGTGAATATGTTTCCTATAGTGTGGTGCCCAAAACTGTATCCCATTTTCCACATGTCACTTCACAAGTAATTTATCCTAAGGGAGTAGTAGACTAGAATCATGGGCTTTTATTTCCCATGTAATGGAATTGTATTTTCTTTAGCTGCTGCCTGGCATTGAACATGTAACAGTTGTATTCCATTTATTTTATATGGAGCCAGTGACATACCTACTATAAGGCTGCAGGTGCTCATGTATACTTCCACCTGGGACCTTTTTTCATAATTTGGGCAACATTCGGGAAATAGCAGCAGGCAGTGCAGGGGACTGCACTACTTCCTGCACTAAATGTAGTACCCATTCCTGTCCCATGAGCAATGTGTCTCCTTGCTCTCTACACACAGCCTGAAGTGACTGAATGTGCAGAGCCGCATGTTGAGTAGAGAGAATGATTGCTGTGCCTCAGCTGGCACATTAGCAGGGAGAGGTGGCAGGATGTGTTTAGTGCTTCAGAAGTTGCCGGTCATTAGTAGCCATGTGCACTGTCTGCTGTAATTAGTGTTGGGCGAACACCTGGATGTTTGGGTTCGGGTCCGTTCTGCCGAACATGGGCCAGATGTTCGGCATGTTCGGCCCGAACCCCAAACTCAATGGAAGTCAATGGGACCCCCGAACATGCCGCTTTTGGGGGCCCTATGGGGTCGCAGGCATAAGGGGGGAGCATGCCCCGATCGTGGGGGGGGGGGGGTCGGAAATTCCCCCCACCTCCTCCGCTAGCGCTCCCCCCTCTGCCCGCTTCCCCATAAAAAAAGTTTGCGGAACCCCCGTATGCGTCATCACGTAGAGGACGTGAGGTCAGAGAAAGGGCGGAAGTACCACAGGGGTACTACCGCTGAACCGCCCGCTGCCCGGCCTCAAGTTCAACGCGTCTCCTAGTAGTAGTCACTGCCAGCCAGCCAGCCACAGCAGGTACTATTAACTTTCCGCAAACTTTTTTTATGGGGAAGCGGGCAGAGGGGGGAGCGCTAGCGGAGGGGGTGGGGGGAATTTCCGACCCCCCCCCCGCGATCGGGGGATGCTCCCCCCTTATACCTGCGACCCCATAGGGGGGCCATATTCGGGCGAACAGGGCCCTGTTCGGGGGGCATTGAGTAGTTCGGGCGAACCCGAACTAAAAGGCCAAACACCATCAGGTGTTCGGCCGAACTCGAACATCACCCGAACAGGGTGATGTTCTGCAGAACCCGAACAGTGGCGAACACTGTTCGCCCAACACTAGCTGTAATACCAGACTGCCCTGGGCTATTCATTATTTATCCTGATCAGAGTAATAAATCAATAATGCAGGGCAGTCTGCTGTTGCAGAAGCCAGTGATACAGGTGCTGACAGCCGACTTCTGTAGTGAGCAGAGAAACAAGCTCCAGGCAATTTAGATTGGCTTGATTGTCTCTTTTCCCAGCTCCCCCTTCCCCATGACCCTTTCCTCTTTTCAGATTTTAGTATGCTTCTTTTAACAGCATGTTCCTTCCAAACCGCACTGGTGATGTCTGCAGTCCTGGTGAGAGTCCCTCCTGCTATTTCTCCTCTTACACCACTCTGTCTTGTGCCTCTAACTCTGTACTCGCCCCATGCATACCCCTCTTTCATATGTCCCCTTTTTCTGACTCTCCTCAGAGGAGCTCACAATCTAATCGTACCATACTCATAGTCTAACGTCCCGCCACACTATTATTTATATAGCACTGACAACTGCTGCAGCACTGTATAGAGTAAAGAGTTTCATAACTGTTAGATCCATCTACATCCTGATGACTCAGTTTCCCCCCAAATCCCCCAAAATTTGCAGTAACCTTCTCACGCTCCAACCTGTCAACCCTCCCATTAAAAAAAATTGGTTGTTGGGGGGGTGTCTGTAAATAATCAGCACCTGGTGTCAAATTCCCTAGGCGCATTAGTGTGTGGAGCTCTACCATTGGCATGGTAAAGTGTACCAGAGCTGTAAATGTAAGAAGAGCCAATACTTACCCGCTGCTTCCTCCTGCAGCATAAACATGTGTGTGTCCCACGCCATCCTCCCATGGTCTGCTATTCAGCCGAGGTCAGCCCCGGTAATAGGCTCAGTTGGGATCAGTCTGGGCTACTGCTCGCAAAAGGGAAGACTTTCCAGTGTTGTAAAGAATCCTAGGATCGCGGCTTCCAACACAGTAGAGGGGCTCTCAGGAGCACGAGCGAACCACCACCATGCAGAGATAAGAGCCACACCCAGTAGTAATGCTTAAATACAGGTAAGGCAATTCCCCCAGCCTGCTTTGGTAATTGAAGCATCTGAATCCTGGGATTCTTCCATAAACAACTTGAGTTCCATAAACAACTTGAAATGCATGGGTCAATTTCACGAAAAATTCGGTTAGTGATTGGAACAGGGGTATTACGGAACAGATAGGTAAATTTGGGTAATAGATTCATTTTTACTGCATTAGCCCTGCCAATCAGTGAATAAGGTAACGTCTGCCACGCCTTACACCTGTACCTCAATTTATCTTAAGAAAATCATTAGGGTCTGAAGAAAGGTGAATGCCCAAATATTTGAACTGGGAAGTCCAAACAAGCTGGTGCTGTAGAGCAGGCGAAAGCTAAGTCGGGTCCAAGGCGAGTACTAAGGATTTTGTCCAACTAATTTTCAGACCAAAAAACCTACCAAACCTGGTAATTACTTCTACCGGGGTCATCATCCAGTTTAATGTTGACAATTCTGCATAATTTCAAATAATCTGCACAGATGTTCACTTTATTTTATTACATCATTAATAAATGCATTGTAAAAGGTTGGCCATTATGAGACTCCATGGGTTTCCCATTTTGAGTATGACCACTTTACCACCACTCCTAGCCTTCTGACCCTTAACCTCCCTGGCGGTATGAATTGTGCGGCTGCGGGAGGTTTTTTGTCACTTTTTTTTTTTAGCATGTAGCTAGCCTAGCGCTAGCTACATGCTTCCCCCCTCCCCGCGGCGTCCGCCCGTCCCCTCCGATTGCCGCCGGCGCCGCTTGCCCATAAGGAAACAGGATTTCCTTGAGGGCTTCCCCGTCGCCATGGCGACAAACGGAGTGACAACATCACAGGGAATCCCGATCCACCCCATAGCGCAGCCTGACGCCGATTGGCCAGGCTGCGCAAGGGGTATGCAGGGGGGGGGGGGCATGTATCGCGGTGGGTAGCGATCGCAACAAACACGCAGCTAGAAAAGTGCTAGCTGCGTGTTTGAAAAAAAAATGATGCAAATCGGCCCAGCAGGGCCTGAGCGGCACCCTCCGGCAGCTTACCCCGTGTCCAGCACGGGGTTACCGCTAAGGAGGTCAACCTGTTTTCTATGCAGTATGCACATACACCCAATTTTTCTAGTCCCTAGACTCCCTATGTCCTCAGCTTCTGCACCAGGTTACTGTGGTTAACTGTGTCAAAAGCCTTTGCAAAGTCCAAGTATACTACATCAATTGCTTTCTTGAGATCTAACTTTGCATTCATAAAATCTGAGTATGTTGGTGAGACAGGACCTATCTTTAGTAAACCCATACTGTTGAACTGAAATGAACTATATAATTGTGGTATAACACTGTTTTTTATGTGGGAACCAAATGATCAGCATGGTGCTTGGGGAAAGAGGATAACAGCTTAACCACTTCACCCCAAAGGCATTTTCACCCTAACAGACAAGAGCGATTTTCACCTTTCACTGCTCATCCCTTTCATTTGCCAATAGCTTAATTACTACTAATCACAATGAAATTATCTATATCTTGTTTTTTTCACCACCAATTGCGCTTTTTGCAGTCGAAATTTGTTTTCATAAATTACTTTATTTTCTATGCATTTTAAAGGCAAAAACAAGGATAAAAATGAAAAGAATACACTATTTCTCCAATTTCATCCTCTATAGTTTTAATATAAACACTGCTACTGTACATAAAACCCACACATTTTATCTGCCTATTTGTCCTGGTTATCACAAGATTTTAATTATGTCCCTAGTACAAAGTATGGTGACAATATAGTATTTGGAAATAAAAGTGTATTTTTTCTTTGGTGTTTTTTTTTTTTTTCACTATTTTCACATGCATGTGCACAGGAATGCACGTGCACACGCGCACAGCAGCAGCATCACTGGCTGACGTATAAAAACGTCCTGGAGCCATTAAGAGGCTCTAGCAGGACGTTTTTATAAGTCAGCTTGTCATTAAGTGGTTAATGTACTATGACACTTAAAATAAAAAAAGTCATACGAATTTAAATATCTGCATTAAAAAAAAAGAAGTGGGTTACTTCATCTTCCTGGAGTGTACAGTGCTCATGAATGATTTATTTATGTAAAGAGAAATGTAATTGGTTAATTACTCAGCCCTACTGTTTTGTCTCCTTCTCTGCCTGACCCAGGAGGAATCCTTACTTCCCACCATTGGCCCCTTGGAATTTGTTCATGGGAGATATTATATGTTACGCAGCTATTTGTATTCTTGTATTCTTTTGAGAATTTTTATAGTTTTGTATTAGAATAGTCAGTACTGGATTATGACAGTGCTTATTTCATTGCCAATAAGTCATTCAAAGTCAAGGCTTGACAAGTTTCCAGACTCTAATATCTTGCAGCATGAGATGACCGGTCCTATCTAAACTATTAGGGCAAATCTGACACGAACTGTTAACTTCATTGATTTACAATACCTTACTGTGGCAAGCGTCCATAAATCATATTATCTCTCTGTGACACAGTAAGCTTGCCAGTGCAGACAACTTCAGTGTCTAGTATAATACTGTATCTTTTAACACATTTATTGCTACTTGGAGTGAAACACATTGTATACAGCCTAAAGCAAAGCCAAACTCGAGTATAGAAGGCAATATCACAACAGTAAAAACATTAAACGTTTTAGTAGGTATTTTCCATGAACGTGTTAAAAAGCAATCTTTTTTTTACACATTCTATTACTGCGGCATAGGTAATGGACACCGTATAATCACATGAACACAAAGATGTTCTTGAAAACTACACAAACATTGAAATTGACATTTTGGCAAAAACATTAATCAACCTGTGACTTTTTTAACACAAGTCTAAAATATATTGTTACTGCACTGATGGTGCTGAACGCTGGGCTGCTTACTTTATTTGACTTTACTTTTTTTTTTTTTTTTTAATTAGTGATTAGCAATTGCTTTATCCAGTCCTTGAGTCCTCCTTTCAGAGTATCCCCTTAAAGAGGAACTGTATTAACAGTGTAAGTATTCCAGGCAATAGCCAGTTTCCCTTCAGATGCTATGTCCCAATCTCCACTACACACTTCACCTATACCTAAAATGGTTTGGCCCAATATACTAGCAAAGGGCGTGTAACCTACATAATGTGAGTTTTGCTATGTGGTGATTGTGTGCTGCAATAATTGTGTAAACAGTGGTAAAATTGCTGTACACTGTGTGCACACAGTATTTTGGAAACAGCTAAAAAGGGTGCATACGTCAAGCGGTTAAAAAGGGCGGGTATCTCCTGTCAATAGCGCCAAAAAGCCTGGCGGAGTTGTGCTTCAGGCCACACTCCCCCGTCATGCTCCCGCAGGTGGGAGCATTCTATGCTTGCACAGAATGCAAAAGAGCACTATTGGGCATTACTGTAGGTGACAGGAGTCACCCAGGGAGATGGCAAGGGATGAGCGGCCTCAAGGGGGCTTAAGGAAGAGTTCTGTGAGAGAGTTAGATTACAGTAGACTAGAATTTAGATCATAGAATAGAGTTAGATCATAGTAGAGAGAGTAAGATCATAGTAAAATATTGGTGAAGAGAACTGATATTTTACTATTGGAATTACGTAGTAGAATATCTGTAATTAGACGGAAGCCATTTTTTGTAGACTTTTTAACTCATGAATCAGTAGCAATGCAGAGTGGTGTAGGAAAGGGCATGTTTTTGGACCTAACTGTCTCAGTGCATGTTGCAGTCACTCTACTTCTGCCTGCCTCACTCACCCAGATGCTGCCTTCTCCTAGCACTAATCTCCTGTTGGCACTCCTCTAACATCACACATGTGCCTAATGCTGTAGATGGACATGAGGAGAAGAAAACCAACAGATGAGTGAGACAGGTGGTAGAAGACTAGAAGAAGTATATACTGAGACATACTATATATTTACCGAGTTCTAGTGATGTAGCAGACATCACATTTTTGGTTTGTGAATGCAAATTTTCCGCAATTGTTCACGAACAGGTGAACCGAGCGAACCGCCATAGACTTCAAGGGCAGGCAATTTTTAAAACCTAGAGGGGCATTTTCTGGCCACAAAAATGATGGAAAAGTTGTTTCAAGGGGACTAACACCTGGACCGTGACATGCCGGAGGGGGATCCATGGCGAAAGTCCCACCAAAAGTTACGTAGTTGATGTAGAGTCATGTATTAATCTCTAAAGGGCAGAAATCGCAGTACATTCCATATATGTGGAATTAAGTGCTTTAACTACTTCCCGACCGCCGTATAGACAAATGGCGGCCGGGAAGTGCACCCCGCAAGGACCGCCGTATTGACAAATGGCGGCGGTCCTTGTAGGGGCATGGGCGGAGCGATCGCGTCATCAGTGACGCGATCCTCCGCCGGGAGTCGGAAGCCCGGCATTTTGCCTCTGCTCGCCGGCCACTTAGCAGAGCCGGCGAGCGGAGGAATCCAACAAAGTAGCCAATCAGGTAGTATAAGGCACTTTGTTAAGTAAACAAAGTGCCTTATACGTGCTTCCTCCTCGCCTCGTGGTCTCATTGTTGCAGAGACCACTAGCGAGGAGGAAGCACTTTGTAAGTACCAGCACACAGCCTTTTTTTTTGCCTTACAGCCCCCTGATCACCCACCCCAGGCCTCATACCCCCCCTGATCACCCCAGCAGACCCCTGCCAGCACCCTTGCACCCCTGCAAAACCCCCACCCCCCCCACCTGCCACTAACTAGCGACGCTGCCCCTTAGTTTAGGTCCCTAACTGCCTCCTAGTCACCCCTGTTCCCCCCCCCTACCTTTAGATCACCCCAGACCCCATCCCAGACTTCCCCCCTGTATACTGTATACATCTGTATACAGCTACCTTACCCCCTGATCCCCCTCTGATCCCCCTCTGATCACCTGTCTATCACCTGTCCATCACCCCTCAGCACCCCCACCCATCAGAGCAGACCCTAACTGCCCCGCGGGGGTAACCGATCACCTGCCCAGGCCCTCGATTGCCCTCATACCCCCCGCCTGATTACATCCCCTGCTCTTTGTTTACATCTGTCCTCCCCAGCGATCACTAACTGATCTTTGATCAGTAACCCCCTGTGTCTGCCTCTCATCAGATCAGGACTCAGTCTGCCCCGTGCGGGCTCCTGATCAACCCCCCCCCCCCTCAAATCGCCCTCAGACCCCCCCCCCCCCTAATCACTGTCCAAGTGCATTGTATTTGACTGTGCTGCGCTTGTATTCGATTGTGCTGCGCTTGTATTTGATTGTGCTGCGATTGTATTTGATTGTCCCGTGATCTGCTTCGATTGTCCCGTGATTGTTTGATTGCCTGAGACCCCACTTCCCACCACACCCAACCCCTCCCTCCCCCCCCCCCCCCCCCACCACACCCAACCCCACCCTCCCCCACCACCACCTCCAACCACCACCTTCCGAGTGCATCAGATTTGCTTGTGCTGTGATTGGAGTCGATTGTGCTGTAATTGTATTTGATTGTCCCGTGATCGGCTTCGATTGCCCCGTGATTGTTTGATTGCCTGAGACCCCACTTCCCGCCACACCCAATACCATCCTCCCCCCATCACCTTCCGAGTGCATCAGATTTGATTGGGCTGTGATTGGATTCGATTGTGCTGTAATTGTATTTGATTGTCCCGTGATCGGCTTCGATTGCCCCGTGATTGTTTGATTGCCTGAGACCCCACTTCCCGCCACACCCAATCCCACCCTCCCCCCATCACCTTCCGAGTGCATCAGATTTGATTGTGCTGTGATTGGAGTCGATTGTGCTGTAATTGTATTTGATTGTCCCGTGATCGGCTTCGATTGCCCCGTGATTGTTTGATTGCCTGAGACCCCACTTCCCGCCACACCCAATCCCACCCTCCCCCCATCACCTTCCGAGTGCATCAGATTTGATTGTGCTGTGATTGGAGTTGATTGTGCTGTAATTGTATTTGATTGTCCCGTGATTGTTTGATTGCCTCTGAGACCCCACTTCCCACCAACCCCAATACCTCTCAAATACTCCCTTTTTGCTAGGTAGGTGCTCTTTTTTTCTGGGTAGTCTCGGAGGAAAACCCCATAAATTTAGCAATCCAAAATGGCAAGAAGGGGGCTTTCCGATGACGAGGTATACAGGTACATGGACCAGTCGGATGAGTTCTTTTGGGAAGAATCATCCGTCGAATCTTCCGGGTCCGAATTTGAACCTGTAGAAAGCAGTGGTTCCCTGACCGATAGTGATGACGAGGCTATGGTCCCGGCTAGAGCCAGGCGTACCAGACCCCAAGTCGTTAGACCGCAGGTGGCGCAGGATCCGCCTCAAGGGCAGCAGGGTGGTGCTAGCGCTGTTGATAGTTTTCTTGGTGAGGCAGGCACCAGCAGCGCAGCATCTCCTGGACTTAGTGCCAGTGCTTCCGTAGACCCTGGCGAAGTGGTGAGCGTCAGCATGGAAGTTGAAACTGGTACGGTGGCAAGTGCAGTAGTACCCCCGTCGCAGCCACCAAGAAGAAGACGGGCCCGTAGTACCCATAGACTCCCAGAGGTGCTGGCACAACCAGATTGGCAATCCCCTGATTCCGCCGCACCCGTAGTGCCCCCTTTCACCGCCCAGTCTGGAGTCCAGGTGGCGACAGCTCATCTAGGAACGGCCCTAGAATTTTTGCAGCTGTTCATCACCCAGGTTCTCTTGGACTTAATTGTGGTTGAGACCAACCGTAAAGCCACACAATTTATCACCGAGCACCCGGAGAGCATGTATGCCCAGCCTTTCGGGTGGAAACCAGTCCAAGTTTCCGACATTAAAATCTTTTTGGCCCTTATCCTTCACTTGGGACTAATGAAACAGAATGTATTGCGGTCGTATTGGTCTACGAACCCAGTACATCATGTTCCCTTGTACCCTGCTGCCATGTCCAGGACACGATTTGAGTCCATCCTGCGCTTCCTGCACTTCAACGACGGCGAAACCTGTCATGAAAGGGGAGACCCTGCTTATGACCGGCTCCACAAAATTCGGCCCCTCATAGACCACCTGTCCTCAACATTTGCAGATGCTTATATCCCTGAACAGAACATCTGTGTAGACGAGTCCCTCTTACGCTTTACCGGGCACCTTGGCATCAAACAGTACATCCCAAGCAAGCGCGCCCGGTATGGGGTGAAACTGTATAAGCTCTGTGAAAGGGCCACAGGCTATACATGTCGTTTTAGGGTCTATGAGGGAAAAGACTCAAAATTGGAGCCGGTCGGATGCCCTGACTACCTGGGGAGCAGTGGAAAGGTTGTGTGGGACTTGGTGTCACCCTTGTTCCAGAAGGGGTACCATCTTTTTGTGGACAATTATTACACAAGTGTGGCCCTCTTTCAGCACTTAAAGTTAGAAGGAATCCGATGCTGTGGCACTGCGCGGCCTAGTCGCCAGGGCTTCCCCCAACGGCTCGTTACCACCAGACTTGAACGGGGGCAGAGGGCCGCCTTGCGTACTGAAAAACCTGCTCGCGGTGAAATGGAGGGACAAGAGGGACGTTTACTTTTTGTCCACCATTCACACAGACACGACAGTCCAAATTCAACGGGCAACTAAGGTCATTGAAAAGCCCCTTGTCGTCCACGAATATAATGTCAACATGGGAGGGGTGGACTTCAATGACCAGAGGTTAGCGCCCTATTTAATGACCCGGAAAACAAGACGCTGGTATAAGAAAGTGTCTTTTTATCTGATTCAATTGGCAGTTTACAACAGCTTTGTTCTCTACAGTAAAGCTGGGAGAACTGGATCTTTCCTCCAATTTCAGGAACAGATCATTCTGGACATCCTGTATCCAGGAGGTGCAAGCCCCCCCCCCCCCCCCCCAGATGCAACTAGCCGACTGCATGGTAGGCATTACGCCTATCAGATTCCGTGTGCCCCAGGTCAACGCATCCGAAGAAAACGTTGTCGTGTCTGCAGCAGGACTGGAAGAAGCAATGACACCAGTTTTTATTGTCCCCGCTGTCCTGACCAGCCTGGCCTATGCGTAGGGCCGTGTTTTGAGAGGTACCACGAGCAGGTACACTATTAGAACCTAGGGAACTCCAGACACAGGAGTAGGCACACACTCAGTGGTCTTTTGCACATTGTCGCAGGGAGAGGAGAGGTAAGCTTGAAGACCAAACAGGTAAGCATAAAAGTGGGAAGAAGGATCGGTTTCCATGCTTGATATTGCTGATCTGTCCTGGGTTGGCGATATAAGACGGCATGTTTGAATTTCCCTTGAGTGTGGACACCCCGGTTTATATGTGATTTGGGCCTATGATGATGCTTTAATGCCACACAGAGTCATCTCTATTGGCAGGCATATTGCTGTATCCTACAGGCATAATGCTGTATACTAAAGTTCTGAGGCCCAGTCACATAAGTTGGTGGCTCACCCTAAGTGCAGGGTGGCACGGGGTGTCTCTCTCCTGAGGTTATCACTGCCATTGATGTGGAGGAAGATCTGCCATTGATGTGGAGCAAGGTATGTTTGCCGTTCATTTTTCCTTTCAGCCCAGAGTGCATTACTTGTATACCCAATATAAGGAGTATAGCAGAAACTCCTAATACTGGCCATACATGTAATGATTGCAGAGACCCTAAAATGCCAGGACAGACTCCACAAATGACCCCATTTTGGAAAGAGGACACCCTAAAGTATTATGTGAGGTGCACGGTGAGTTCATAAAAGATTTTAGTTTTTGTCACAAGTTAGCAGAATTTTTTTTTTATTTTTTTTTTTAACAAAGTGTCATTTTCCGTTTACTTGTGACAAAAAATAAAATTTTCAATGACCTCACCATTACCCTCATGGAATACCTTGTTGTGTATTCTTTCCAAAATGGGGTCATTTGTGGGGTTTGTTAACTGTCTTGGCAAGTGGGCGGGGTGCTAAATTGTGAGCACCCCTGTAAAGCCTAAAGGTACTCATTGGACTCTGGGCCCCTTAGAGCAGTTAGGGTGCAAAAAAGTGCCACACATGTGGTATCGCCGTACTCGGGAGAAGTAGTACAATGTGTTTTGGGGTGTATTTTTACACATACCCATGCTGGGTGGGAGAAATACCTCTGTAAATGACAATCTTTTGATTTTTTTACACACAATTGTCCATTTACAGAGTTATTTCTCCCACCCAGCATGGGTATGTGTAAAAAAACACCCCAAAACACATTGTACTACTTCTCCCGAGTACGGCGATACCACATGTGTGGCACTTTTTTGCACCCTAACTGCGCTAAAGGGCCCAAAGTCCAATGAGCACCTTTAGGATTTCACAGGTCATTTTGCGGAATTTGATTTCCAGACTCCTCCTCACGGCTTAGGGCCCCTAAAATGCCAGGGCAGTATAGGAACCCCACAAATGACCCCGTTTTAGAAAGAAGACACCCCAAGGTATTCCGTTAGGAGTATGGTGAGTTCATAGAAGATTTTTTTTTTTTGTCAAAAGTTAGCGGAAAATTGTTTTTTATTGTTTTTATCACAAAGTGTCATTTTCCACTAACTTGTGACAAAAAATAAAATCTTCTATGAACTCACCATACTCCTAACGGAATACCTTGGGGTGTCTTCTTTCTAAAATGGGGTCATTTGTGGGGTTCCTATACTGCCCTGGCATTTCAGGGGCCCAAAACCGTGAGGAGTAGTCTGGAAATCAAATTCCGCAAAATGACCTGTGAAAGCCTAAAGGTGCTCATTGGACTTTGGGCCCTTTAGCGCAGTTAGGGTGCAAAAAAGTGTCACACATGTGGTATCACCGTACTCGGGAGAAGTAGTACAATGTGTTTTGGGGTGAATTTTTACACATACCCATGCTGGGTGGGAGAAATATCTCTGTAAATGGACAATTGTGTGTAAAAAAATCAAAAGATTGTCATTTACAGAGTTATTTCTCCCACCCAGCATGGGTATGTGTAAAAATACACCCCAAAACACATTGTACTACTTCTCCCGAGTACGGCGATACCACATGTGTGGCACTTTTTTGCACCCTAACTGCGCTAAAGGGCCCAAAGTCCAATGAGCACCTTTAGGCTTTCACAGGTCATTTTGCGGAATTTGATTTCCAGACTACTCCTCACGGTTTAGGGCCCCTAAAATGCCAGGGCAGTATAGGAACCCCACAAATGACCCCATTTTAGAAAGAAGACACCCCAAGGTATTCCGTTAGGAGTATGGTGAGTTCATAGAAGATTTTATTTTTTGTCACAAGTTAGTGGAAAATGACACTTTGTGAAAAAAACAATAAAAATCAATTTTCCGCTAACTTTTGACAAAAAAAAAAAATCTTCTATGAACTCACCATACTCCTAACGGAATACCTTGGGGTGTCTTCTTTCTAAAATGGGGTCATTTGTGGGGTTCCTATACTGCCCTGGCATTTTAGTGGCCCTAAACCGTGAGGAGTAGTCTGGAAATCAAATTCCGCAAAATGACCTGTGAAATCCTAAAGGTACTTATTGGACTTTGGGCCCTTTAGCGCAGTTAGGGTGCAAAAAAGTGTCACACATGTGGTATCACCGTACTCGGGAGAAGTAGTACAATGTGTTTTGGGGTGAATTTTTACACATACCCATGCTGGGTGGGAGAAATATCTCTGTAAATGGACAATTGTGTGTAAAAAAATCAAAAGATTGTCATTTACAGAGTTATTTCTCCCACCCAGCATGGGTATGTGTAAAAATACACCCCAAAACACATTGTACTACTTCTCCCGAGTACGGCGATACCACATGTGTGGCACTTTCTTGCACCCTAACTGCGCTAAAGGGCCCAAAGTCCAATGAGCACCTTTAGGCTTTCACAGGTCATTTTGCGGAATTTGATTTCCAGACTACTCCTCACGGTTTAGGGCCCCTAAAATGCCAGGGCAGTATAGGAACCCCACAAATGACCCCATTTTAGAAAGAAGACACCCCAAGGTATTCCGTTAGGAGTATGGTGAGTTCATAGAAGATTTTATTTTTTGTCACAAGTTAGTGGAAAATGACACTTTGTGAAAAAAACAATAAAAATCAATTTTCCGCTAACTTTTGACAAAAAAAAAAAATCTTCTATGAACTCACCATACTCCTAACGGAATACCTTGGGGTGTCTTCTTTCTAAAATGGGGTCATTTGTGGGGTTCCTATACTGCCCTGGCATTTTAGTGGCCCTAAACCGTGAGGAGTAGTCTGGAAATCAAATTCCGCAAAATGACCTGTGAAATCCTAAAGGTACTTATTGGACTTTGGGCCCTTTAGCGCAGTTAGGGTGCACAAAAGTGCCACACATGTGGTATTGCCGTACTCGGGAGAAGTAGTACAATGTGTTTTGGGGTGTATTTTTACACATACCCATGCTGGGTGGGAGAAATACCTCTGTAAATGGACAATTGTGTGTAAAAAAAATTAAAAAATTGTCATTTACAGAGATATTTCTCCCACCCAGCATGGGTATGTGTAAAAATACACCCCAAAACACATTATACTACTTCTCCTGAGTACGGCAATACCACATGTGTGGCACTTTTTTGCAGCCTAACTGCGCTAAGGGGTCCAAAGTCCAATGAGCACCTTTAGGCTTTACAGGGGTGCTTACAATTTAGCACCCCCCAAAATGTCAGGACAGTAAACACACCCCACAAATGACCCCATTTTGGAAAGTAGACCCTTCAAGGTATTCAGAGAGGGGCATGGTGAGTCTGTGGCAGATTTAATTTTTTTTTGTCGCAAGTTAGAAGAAATGGAAACTTTTTTTTTTTTCCTCACAAAGTGTCATTTTCCGCTTACTTGTGACAAAAAATAATATCTTATATGAACTCACTATGCCTCTCAGTGAATACTTTGGGATGTCTTCTTTCCAAAATGGGGTCATTTGGGGGGTATTTATACTATCCTGGAATTCTAGCCCCTCATGAAACATGACAGGGGGTCAGAAAAGTCATAGATGCTTGAAAATGGGAAAATTCACTTTTTGCACCATAGTTTGTAAACGCCATAACTTTTACCCAAACCAATAAATATACGCTGAATGGGGTTTTTTTTTATCCAAAACATGTTTGTCCACATTTTTCGCGCTGCATGTATACAGAAATTTTACTTTTTTTAAAAACTGTCAGCACAGAAAGTTAAAAAAATAATTTTTTTGCCAAAATTCATGTCTTTTTTGCTGAATATAATAAAAAGTAAAAATCGCAGGAGCAATCAAATAGCACCAAAAGAAAGCTTTATTAGTGACAAGAAAAGGAGCCAAAATTCATTTAGGTGGTAGGTTGTATGAGCGAGCAATAAACCGTGAAAGCTGCAGTGGTCTGAATGGAAAAAAAGTGGCCGGTCCTTAAGGGGTAGAAAGCCCTAGGTCCTCAAGTGGTTAAAACACTCATACATGGCGATAAGGTAGTGTAAGGGTTAGACCCAGTTAACACTGATGAAACGCCACGTTAAATGCAACGCAAACAACCGCAAAGAGCTTTAGAGATAACGTCAGGTGAGCAAATCATTGTTTTTGCTAGTTGACACCTCCAGGACATAAATGTTAGTCCTCTCAGTGGCAATCTTTGTGTAGTGTAGTGATGTGTAGTGACCGATGTGCATGTGTGCACATTTGCTGGAGTGCAGGCAATCAGTTTTCCAGCCCCTATAGTGGGGCTGAAGTAGTATAATGACAGTTAAGTGACCAAGAAAAACACTGATTCTGCACTGAGGCCTTATACAGGATGACACAGGCAGTAGTGGATACTAGATGCCACTAGTGATGGTGAAGGATTATTGGGTTATTGTCGGTGCACTACTCGGACCAGCAGACCTGTCTCTGGGTGGCTGGATAGTGTAATGGTTAAGGGCTCTGCCTTTGACATGGGAGACCAGGGTTCGAATCTCGGCTCTGCCTGTTCAGTAAGCCAGCACCTATTCAGCAGGAGACCTTAGGAAAGTCTCCCTAACACTGCTACTGCCTATAGAGTGCATCCTAGTGGCTGCAGCTCTGGCGCTTTGAGTCCGCCAGGAGAAAAGCGCTATATAAGTCTTTGTCTCCAATGCTAATGGGTGCACTGGACACATATAATTACAATATAACAATAGCAAGAAAAAGAAAAACAGCCCTTAGAAGGGTGATCTACTGTAGCACTAAGCACTGACTGCACCTGTCGGCAACAGCTAAAGTGAACTGTGTGTACACAATGAACTGCAATCTCACAAGATCAAAACACCACTTTTAGAAGGGCTCTGGGGCTTATGTAGATGGTGAATTGGTTGTATAGCAGCACGAAACTCCACTGGGGACACAGCACACAGTCAGAGTGTAAAATGATTGCTGTGCTGGATTTTCCATAGGTGGAGGGCAGTCCTGGTGGGAGGGATAGCAGATTGGCTGCCATTTGTCTGCTGACTCTGGGTTGAGGGGTCAATTTGTTGGCTTCATTAGGGGGCGGGTATAGGGGTATAGGGGCGGGTCAAACAATCCATATGTTTGGGAACAGAAATGAACACAAGCACGCATTGTTCGCCGCTAAATATTTCCCGGTTGAACAGTTCAGGCAATCTCTACCAAGTACCTGCTGTTACTGGTCTCCTCTTCTTGCTGAGAGCCCTGTGCTGTGCTGACATATGCTGAGTTGCTGACATCTTGTGGCTTCTGATCAAGTCATGCATCGGAAGCCTAGAGGATGTCAGCATAGAGCACAGAGCTACCGCCTACCGGAAAGAAGAGGAGACCAGAGACAGCTTAGACTTGATAAATATAAAAGCACTCCCTACAGTACTCAGGGTATGCCTAGTCAGGCTTGAATCTACCCACAATCTATCCCAGTAGGAGACAAAATAAAAGACATCCCCCAGCTTCTACCTTAGTTTAGCTGGATGGGAATAACAGGACTGGCCCAGCTAAACAATGCAATGTGGGTGCTCTAAGTGTTGACATACACCAAAAACGACCTAACATATTTTACTCTTGAGGCAGGGCTTTGGCAGATGATCATCAATGCCGAGCGCATTCTTCTCCCCACTCAACCCACATGCCATGACTTCACCAGATCTGATGACAAGCATAGGCAGGTTCTTCTCCAACACACAACTCCATTCTCTCCGGGATGCCTGGAACAATCTACCATGCAAGTAGCATCAGAAGCTTGATGCAGCTATATGTAAGATATTTGTTTCTGTGCTCAGTGCAAAGGATGGACATACCAAATATGGATTTATGTTTATTTTTCTGTTCACTGCGTAGAAAGCTTCTTGATGATAATAAAGTAAGTGAAGCCCCATACAAAGGTTCCAGGTCTGTCACCCAATGTTCTGTGTTGGTGGATGCATAAGTTTGAATGTATGTGTGTGTGTGTATGCAAGTTTATACTATTATTATACTTATTTAAAACCTCACCCCATATGGCGGGCGGAACGCGCCGCATATGGCGCAAGCCTCTGGGTCTCGGCGAAACTCTGATGTCAGTGGAGCGCATGGCACTCCTTCCTTATTGGCCAAGCAGCTGACGCGTCCTCAGTACGTGCTCCACCGCTGTAAACAATAGCAACATGTGTACCAGCGTGTCAGCTGACTTGCTGATGCTAACACACTGCAGAATGACTGGTTGTTTTGGATTCCATTGCTTTTGATTGGTTAGTTGTAGTATAAGAGAAAGGTGAGCGCCCTCAGTCTTTGCCCGTGATAGCCTATGCTGGGCTTGTAGCTGAGATTGCGCTCACACCAAGTGCCTTGTCTTTCTGCAGATTTCTGTCTGTCTCTTGATCAAGCTTCTTGCAGATTTAATACCCTGTTGCCAACCTGGATTGTACCTGACTACGTTTCTTCTGATCACCTGTTATTAACCGGGGTTGTACCTGACCTTGCACCTTACTGGATCTCCTGTTTGCCAAACCTCGGATTGTTAAAGAACCTTGCATTAACGCTGCCTGCCCTGATCCCGGCTTGCTTTGACTACGCATCTGTATTGTGATTACACTTTCATCTGGATTGCCTCAGTCCATAGACCTCAGGTGACTATTCAAGTATACTGTGTCTGCATTACCTTGCTGTGTTTGGGGAATGCTATGTGCCAGGTTGTATGCTACATCTACCTGCAGGGTTGTGTAGTTTGTTGTTAGGCAGGAGTGTACGCAGGTGTTAGGACTGGGTTATAGGTCAGACATATGAGCATACAGTCTGACCTATAGCAAGTAGCCAGAAAAGCCTGACAACTTATTATTTATAAAGCATCAATTAGTATTCTGTGATGCTGTACAGAGCAAGAAACAAACACGGTGTACATAATAATACAGACATGGTATACACAAAATATAGACATTGGTACATAATAAAGAAATGGTAGACATTATAGTAATTATAGTGACAAATGTAAACATGATGATCAAATATATAGCGATTTCCAAGACACAATGATAGACCAGTCCTTGCAAGCTTACAATCTACGTATGTATGTATATCTCCCAGTGTGTATGTATAAGTAAGCAGATGTGACTATATCATCTTTGGCTTTCCAATAAGTATCCTTCTAAATTGCACGGAATGTTTTTGTGAATAAAGTTAGTTAATTGTAAAATAATAATTTTACAAAAGTATATGTCCTTTAAGAAAATCAATAAACAGTATATGAAAAAAAAGTGTGAAAACTTTTGAAATGGTTCGGGTCTGTCTTCACTCGTCATTTGTCTGTCCATTTTCTGCACAGGAAAACTGCAACAAATGTTAATCAATGAGCTAGTTCACATTTGAATGCATTTTTCACATGCAGAAAAACAATTGACAGCAGTGCAAAACTGCCCCCCCCCCCCCCTTCGTATCAATGTGCCCCCCGAGTGTCCTCCCTTCCCGCTTAGTAACCAATAGTTAACTGTTTCCACGGGCAATGTACAGTGGACAGGGTATCAAGTTTGTAAAACACTCTCCATGTCAGCCTAAGTCTATGTAGGCATAAAGTAAGGGTCTTATCTAATTGCCATAAATACCTCACAATCTTTACAAGATCCCTTTTAATTAATGTATCTAGATGACACTTGTAATTTTCAAAAAAAAATATATATATCTCTACCGCCTTCTTATTGTATGTTCTAATATTGCCAGTCAAGGAACAGAGTCTTAAGAAGGTGAAAGCTTACTGTTTTTCTTTTCAATTAGAGAATAAACTAGAGCTTGTATTTTAGACAGGAAGTTTTAAATCAGGATAATACTATTATAGTAAAATACAAGCTTAAGTTTCCAGCAATGCTTAGCTACTAAGGTAAGAAATTAGACACACAGGGCCAAATGCAATTCTCTTTTTCACCTGAGTTTTCTCCTAGGTGATAATTTTTCATCTTCAATTTTAAATAATTTTGCAGCACTTTTCAACTTAAAAAGTACCAAAACTGAGGTGAAAAGGTTCTAACAAAATTATTTTGAGTATTTTCTTGCTTTTTGGTGGCTTAAAAGGCCTTTTATTGACAAGTTTAAAAATATCCCCTAGGAGAAAACTTAGGAGAAAAAGTGAATTGCATATGGGCCCCAGTCTCTCTCTTACTCCTACCTCTCCCCCCCACCCCCTCCGCCCCACCCTTGATTGTAGAATCGTTAGACACAGGCTGGGGCTGGAATGCTTTGTCTGTGATCTGTCCACACAGAAGCAGCTTGCTAGCAAGTAAGGATTAAAGCATGCCAGTAAACTAGCCAAGTACATCTGTTGGTACATTTTGTTTAAAGGGACTCAGAGGAGTAAAAAAAAACGGAACTTACCTGGGGCTTTCTTCAGCCCACCGTAGGTCGGGAGGTCCCCCGGCGTCCTCCTGGCTCCTCTCCCAGTCCCTCAGCAGAAATCATGACCGGCGACACCGAGGTCGAGTGTCGGGGTGACACTTCCTGAACGATGATGCTCGTCGTCATCACACGGCGGCCAGCGTGACAGTACTGCGCATGCGCAGTTTTCTAACTGAAAACCGCGCATGTGCAGTACTGTCACGCCGGCCGCCGTGATGACGCGTAGCCCCACCAGCCAGCCATTTGGAAGCTAGAGCTGCCACTGCTGACGAGTAGAGACAGGCCCTTACTGTCTCAATTCTTTACACCACAAAAACATGTCAGTATTATGTGTACACTATTTGTATCCACTGTAAATGTAAAAACTCTATAGCATTCTAAAGGTGAGGCTTAAACATTTATCCCTGTGGTGACTTTTCTATATTTTGACTTGTCTGACTTCAGTTCCGTTAGCATTGTTCCCAGCTATAGAATATTATTTATGTTTTTCTTTACAGAAACAGGAGAAGCAAATTGGAAAAAGGTGCATTTGGCAAAACAATACAATTTCCCGAATGTTCCATAGCCAGCGATAAGGGGTATAATGCAGTCACTTAAGTTTTGTACAATGTTAGAATTCAGTACGTCTTTTCAGCAGAAGTGCATAATTTGCATTTTGTAATATAATGAATAATCTGCACTTGCAGATCACCCCATGGGCTTTAAAGCACCAATAATTCACATTTACAGCCCAAACAGCATAGAGATTTGTGGCTCTGAAGAGAAGGTTAAATAAATTCAGTATTAAATAAGTAAAAAGGTCTTTTATTCACAAGGTCAACACGGTAATTCAAAGCAAATGGTAAATAGAGCCATTACACAGCAAGCTTGATACTGATGGGAGAAAAAAAAAGCAGGCAAGTGGGATATAAGGGTGAATAGCTAAGAATAGGATGGAAAGAAAATGTAACTTCATCTGTATCATATGCCTTGCCTTCTAAGAAAGTAAGTAATGTATGAATGAATATGAAAGCTCTTAACAATAGCTGAATTTGGTCCAGCTGCTTTTTCACTTGTTGCCGATAGGAAACTGATTGAATAATTAGGCTGCAGTGCTACTTTTTATGGAAATTGGGTGTTTTAAAACAGAAAGCAATATGATCTGATTCAACTATAATTGCTGTGTGCTGCACACAAACCTCTTGCATAGCTGTGGCTCTACTACTGCTGGAAAGATTTTGGACAAAACTTGTACATCTGATAGTTCCAGGAAATGTGAATACAAGGCTTAAAGAGGAACTCTAACCAAGGATTAAACTTCATCCCAATCAGTAGCTGATACCTCTTTTCCTATGAGAAATCTTTACCTTTTCTTGAATCGATCATCGGGGACGTCTGTATGGCTGATAATTTGGTAAAACCTCTCCCACAGAGTGATGTCAGGATGTTGGTACTGACATCACATTGTGGGAGCTTTGTTGCATTGAGGGAAATAATGGCTGTTTCCAACTGCCAAACAACCAGTATCTCCCTCTGTGGATATGTATAGCTATAAAAAATAAAGGTGAGGAGAGAGAGGGAGATGTGAGATGTGAGTCCGCCCCTGTCCGTTCCTGTCCTTCTCGTCCTGACTCTGCCCCTTCCTGGATGCAGCTTCCTCTCTATGGAGGCTGGAGGCTGGAGCTCGTAACTGACCTGCTGGCCTGCGGGCTTGCTTGGGCTTGCTTGCTGTCCTCCTGCCGCTGCCCGCCGCTGCTCTCCGCTCCCCACGCTGCTCTTTGTCTAGTGGTCTAGGCGTATGGTCTGGACGCGACCGCTTTGGGGTCTGGTGGCTGGTGTCTTCTGGAGCCTTCGGTGCCCTGCGCCCTTCGCTGCTTCGCTCTGCTGCTCTGTGTTGCTCTATGCTGCTCTCTGCTATCTGCCATCTGCCACCCTATTGTCCGGATGTCCGGATGTAGCCGCTCTGGAGGATGTAGCCGCTCTGGAGGAATCTGGAGTCTCCGTTGTCTTCCGTTGTGTGTGGGAGTCTGAGGGAGTCTGAGGTTTGGAGTCTTCTGTTGTCCGTCCTCCCCACCCTTCTCCGCATCCTTCTCCCCCTTCTCCCCACGCTGACTATGTTCTCAGCTCTCAATGCTTAGCGTACCAGCGTATCAGCATATTAGCATATCAGCATATCAGCACCCCCAGCGTTTCAACATTTCAGCATCTCGGCACCTCGGCACCTTCACCTCCCTAAACATTGTGGAAGCGCTGTGAAAAGCGTTGTAGAAACGCTGTATTAACGCTGTATCAACGCTGTACTAACGCTGTATTGACACTGCATTAACACTGCATGAACTGCATAAACACTGCATAAACGCTTCATGACTCACCCTGCTGATGCTGGTGCCAGTGGACCCTTTTTTTTTTTTTTTTCTCCTTTCCTTGCTCTCTCTACAGGATATAAGTCTCGCTATAGATCTCCTGTGGATCATCTGTGGACCGACTGGACTAACTCGACGGATACACATCTGGGATGTGGATAAGTATATGCCAGCATGTCAATGCTCTAAATACACTAGTGTGGCTATTTATATATATATATATAAGTGGTATTTATTGCTACTCATTGCTACCTATTGTGGCCGTGTTTTTCCCCATTGTTGTCGCTGCTGTTGCTGTTGCTGACTCATCTGCTCCTGGTAGCCCTGACTATCCTGAATTTATCATGAAATCAGAAAAACATCAGAAAAACATCAGAAAAACATCTATAAACGTCTATCTGTGATCTGAGGGACTGTGGTATTGCGGGATTGTTTTTTTTTTTTTTTTGAGGGTTCCCTGGATACCTATTTGTCTGCTCTGTCTGCCATGCTGGTTTCTTTTTTTTTTTTTTTTTTTTTTTTTTTTGACAATTACTGACTACCGTGAATACTGTGATACTTAATAGCTTTGCGCCCATAGCGCATCTGTATCTACATCTGCTCCTGTATTTTAGTGCATCGCACCGTGAAGGCAGGTATTTCTCCTATGCCGGTAAATGGCATCTGGAACGAGGAATAGAAATAAAAACCTCTATACAGAGAAAATACAACTAGCACCAAGTCCCCGGCACACTACAAATCAACAAAAACTGATTTTTGATGGAAAGGAAATAATCCATAATAAGTCCCCTTTTCATACACCAAGTAGAAGGCCCTCACTGGCGTTAACTCAACAAGGTAGCTTTACACCATCTGACATCGCGACTCACTTTAAAAAAATCGCAGAAGCAACTAGCAGGGCTCAAAACGAAAAAATGGCAGCACAACAAGGCTTGGGGACGGTTGGGGCCCACGACGGGCGACAGGGGAGTGACGGTATCACAGAAGAAATGTTAGATAAGAAATTAAGAGCTATCTTGGACGAATATACTAATAGAATGCAGAAGGAAATGGTGGCTACAGTCCAGCATTCGATACAGGAATCAATCACTAAAGAGTTAATACCAATAAGGGAGGCAATAGAGGTGGTAACAGGAAGAATAACACAATTAGAAGCAAATCTGAAGACATTGAGAACTGAGGGAAAGGAGGTGAAGGAAACAGTGTCAAAAGATAAAAAACTCATCTGGGAGCTCAAACATAAAATCGATGATCAGGAAAACAGGAGTAGAAGAGACAATATAAAGATTAGAGGCCTACCTTCTGCAATTCAGCAAAGGGACCTCCCGCAAATCGCACAAGATATATTTAAAGAAATCGTGGGAGAAATCCCACCAGAGAAATTAGAAATTGATCGGATTCACAAAGTAGGGAAAGATAAGTTAGTAAATGGAATTATGACCACAGACATTTTATGTAAGCTTCATTATCACAAAACCAAGGAGGAAATCCTGAAAAAAGCAAGATTGCAAAATACAATACTTTATAAGGAAGCTAAAATAGAATTGTTTCAAGACTTATCTCAGAGAACAATTGAAAGGAGAAGACTACTAAAACCTATACTTGCAAATATCAAAAAAGCTGAAGGTGTATATAGATGGGGCTTTCCCCTTTCCTTAAGAGCCTCAATTGGCTCAAAGTCCTCGGTGCTTAGAGACGGTGAACCATTGCAACCTTTTTTCTCATCCCTGGGCCTCCCAATTACAGAGATCCCTGAATGGGAGGAGTAACTTGAAATAAATAATGATCATGTAGATCGGGGGGGGGGGGGGGGGTTGGGGGGGGAGAGGGGGAATAGACAGGTCCACCTTGGTCAACTATTGGATAGATCATGGTCGGAAGTTGGAAATACCCAGAGACAGAGCGTGTGATTCCCTGGGTATCCAAACTGGACGTAATTGGTATGAATGGTATGTTGGATGGGTGTATGTTAACAGGCTTTGCTTCATCGAGAGGGGAGGGGGGAGGGAGGAGGGTAGAGGGAGGAGGGGGAAAGCAAAAGAAAAGAGATGAGTTCATTAAAATTGATTACCATAAATGTCAAGGGAGCGAATTCAGGTCCAAAAAGGGGCAGAATAATAGATGAATTAGTCAGAAAAAAAGTCGATATTGCCCTCTTGCAAGAAACCCACTTTAAGGCTGATAAAAAGCCTCTTTTTTTTGATAAACGATATAAGTCATGGATTACTAATGATAATATTAATAAAAAAACTTGTGGCGTTGCCATTCTCATTAGATCCAATCTTGATTTTATTGTTGATAATATATATAGAGATAGCGATGCGAGGGGCCTGATTGTGCTGGGAAGGATAAACGGGGTTACTCTAACTATCGTAAATATCTATGCGCCGAATACGAATCAGGTGGGCTACCTTTGTAGATTTTTAAAGAAAGTAAATAAAATGGCCAAGGGAGTGATTTTAATGGGAGGTGATCTAAATCTAACCCTTGAACCTGATGTTGACTCTTCTAAAGGTAGTAATAAGTTGCCGGTCAAAAATCTCCATAAATTAAAAGATATGTTACATTCTAATAAACTCATAGATATTTGGAGAATTAAAAATCCCTCCAGTAGAGATTACACCTTCTTTTCGGCACCCCATAAAAGCTATTCTAGAATCGATTATTGGTTTATTCCTCATGTACTTATATCTGATGTAGTCAATATCAATATAGGAAACTTTACATACTCTGACCATGCGCCCGTAGAATTAATAATAAACATATCGAATAAAAATATTCCTGGACCTAGGTGGAGAATGGACCGTAAATTACTGGAGGAGGAGGAAAATAGAGAAAAAATTAGATCTAGTATCTTGGAATTCTTAAAATATAATGATACTGGGGAACATGCACCGGAAATAATATGGGATGCTTTAAAATGTGTAATTAGGGGAACCTTTATTGGTATTAATGCTAAGAGGATGAAGAACCAAAAAGAAAAAATTAAAAAGTTGTTAAACGAATTAGCAAACTTGGAAAAAATACATAAAAAATCGGGATCAGATCCAAAGTTAGCCCAGCAGACGTTGGCAACCAGAAATGAGTTAAACCAAATTTTAGACTCCACATGCAAAAAAGAATATTATAGTGCTCATGACTCGTTTCGTAGAGGGAAAAATAGCCCCAGTAAAGTGCTGGCAGAGTTATTGAAGAAAAAAGAGTCAGAGGAAAGATTCATTGGGAAAATTATTAATCGAGAGGGAAACCTAGTGCACGAGCAGGAGAGAATTAGTAATGCCTTTGTGGACTATTATAAGGAAATTTACAATATAAACCCTCCTGAAGCAGAGGCTTCTAGTCCTTTTTTGGACTTGGTTGAGATTCCCACAATTAAACATGACTTGAAACAACTATTGGATGGAAAAATTAGAGAGGTCGAGTTTGTGGCAGCGGTCGATAGGGCCAAGAGGGGAAAAAGTCCGGGCGCAGACGGTTTTGGACCAGAATTTTATGGCGCTTTTGTGAAAGAATTGGCTCCTCTCTTCTGTAAAATGGTTAACGAGAATGTAAGTGGTGCTGCATTTTCTGATATTACTAATAGGGCTCTTATTTGCCTTATCCCAAAAGAGGGTAAGAACTTGCAGCACCCGGGGAGCTTTAGACCTATCTCTTTGATAAATACGGATGTAAAACTATATTCAGGTATTCTTGCAGCAAGGCTGGAAGAGGCAATGGAGGAATTGTTGGGAAACCAACAGATTGGATTTAGGAAAAAGAGGCATATTCATGAAAACATATACACTGCTATCAATGTGATTCACGATAGTAAGAAAGGAAGAAAGGAGTCAATTCTGGTGGCCGTTGATGCTGAGAAAGCTTTCGACCGGATCTCTCATGCTTTTATATTCAATTGTTTAAGGAAGTTTGGCTTTGGACCAGTTTTTATTGAAAGAATTAGAATGCTGTATAACAATTTGAGTGCTCAATTAATCAGAATCAGAATTAGAATCAGAATCGCTTTTATTTCGCCAAGCACGACTGGGTCGTGCCCGGAATTGGGCTTGGCACATGAATACAGGGCATATACATAGAGACATACACATCGCTTCAACTCATAAACATATACATAACCATATACAGAAACACATACATAACCATATACGTAAACATAAACCACGGTTTTCCATAACTAAGTGGGTTACAGGCAGAAAGTCTAAGGGTGGAAAGCATGAGCCGAGTTTATAGAGTTCAGCAAATTTACCGCTGAGGGGAAGAAGCTGTTTTTGTGTCTGGTGGTCTTTGTAGAGATGGACCGGTACCTTAGATACCTCCGCCCCAAGGGGAGCTGATTGAAAAACTGGTGGCCAGGGTGAGAGGGATCCTTGGCAATCTTCAGAGCTCTGGAGCGTAGTCTGGCATTGTAGAGGGAGTCTAGGGCAGGGAGTGAGTTCCCGATGATCCTTTCCGCTGACCTGATGACCCTCTGTAGTTTGCGCCTGTCACTTTCAGTGGAGCCAGCATACCAGACAAGGATGGAAGAACAGAGGACGGATTCGATGGTTGCGGTATAGAAGCTTGTCAGGAGTTTCCGTGACATGCCGAACTTCTTCAGTTGGCGGAGGAAGTAAAGCCTCTGCTGGGCTTTCCTCTGGATGGAGACAGTGTTTGCCTTCCACTTCAGGGTGTTGGAGATGGTGGTGCCCAGGAGGCGGACACAGGGCACTCTTTCCACCAGCATCCCTCCAATGTGCAGTGGAGGTGGGGTGGAGGCGTGCTTCCTAAAGTCAATGATAATCTCAACGGTTTTTGCATTGTTAGGTCAATAGTCAATTCCTCGATTTCGGGCTCCTTTAAATTGTCTAACGGAGTGCGCCAGGGTTGCCCCTTGTCGCCCGGACTTTTTAATCTGTGCCTTGAACCGTTGATCCGAGCTATCCAAGACGATCCAACTATTAATGGTATGATAGTGGGTGATGTTGAAATTAAGACATTGGCATATGCGGATGATCTCCTGCTGGTGCTCAGAGATCCAGTATTATCTTTAAAGAGATGTGAGGAATTATTTAATAGCTATGGAAGTTGTTCAAATTTTAAGGTAAACAGAGAAAAGTGCCTGATCCTTGACCTGGGATGCACCCGTATCACTAGAATAAGAATACAAGATTATAACTGCTACTCTTGGAAGAAGGTAATAAGATACTTAGGGGTTGATTTGAGTGGTGAAATCAACAATTTATTTGACTTAAACTATAAAAAATTAATAGTGGAAAGTAAAAAGAAGCTTAAGGGATGGGATAGACCCTATTTTAACCCTTTGGGGCGCATTGCAATACTTAAAATGTGTATTTTGCCAAAAATTTTATTTTGTATGCAGTGTGTACCGATTGCCCTTCCCAGCACATGGTTTAAGGAATGGAATAGACTATTCCAAGATTTTATTTGGGCAAGGACCCCACGTAGAATAAATTATAAGACAATTTGTAGAAGTAAGTTGGGGGGCGGGTTGGCGGCACCTGACATACTGGTTTACTATAAAAGTATACATTTGGTAAGGATAACGGATTGGAAGGGAGAGCACTCTACATCCTCAGGAGAAAAAACTTGGGTAAACATAGAGAAAGAGGAACTAAATTTTGAGATATTATTCTCTTGGCAATGGTTAAGTGTGAGGAGGTTATGGGTGGCATCAACCCATCCCCTGATAAAACCAACCTTAGGTGTCTTGATGGGACTCATGAAAAGATGGCAATTAAAAGATGGCCTGTCTCCTTTGACATCTTTGAGAAATATCCCAGACTTCCCGCCCGCATCCTCGGCCTCTTGGTTCACCGGGAGTGGTTTGAGCTTGGATACCCGCTTAATCCATGTTTTGGGTAATAGGGAAGCGGGGATAAAGGGGATCCTGGAAACAGTAGAAAGAAACGTACCCTGGGGCCTTATTCAATTACGGAATTATATAAATAAAAGTGGGCCTTTCAAGATGGAATTAAACATCTTTGAAAAACTTTTGTTTTTGAATAAAAGACCCCCCAAAATACTGTCTTTGTTGTATGACTATTTACAATCCTATGATCAATGTGAACTTCCCTCATATTGTAAAAAATGGGAGCATATTATGAATACTTCCTTGACCGAACAATGGCCTAGAATATGGGCTGCAGTGTGGAATATCCCTGATCCGGATATCCAATGGATGCAATATAGAATAATCACAAGATGGTATTTGACCCCCAAACGAGCGGGAAAGTTCGGTCTACTGTCGGGCGTTCCATGCTGGAGATGCGGGCGGTTAGGGGGATCGGAGCTGCATATGTGGCGGCTTTGTCCAGCAATTTGCACCTTGTGGGAACATTTTATTACATTTGGTAAAAGGGTGGCAGATAGCTGCTTTAACATCTCCATAATCAGTGTAATATTTAGCATAACAGATCCGAAAGAAAATGTGGAAAGTAATTCAATAAAGGAGATTGGCTCTATCTATCTGAAAAAAATAATTGCAAAACATTGGAAGGGCGGGGGGAACCCCCATATTAGTGACTGGTTTAGAGAAATGGAATCTGTATATGATAGAGCCACTAATGCTCCCACGGCGGCTTTTTCAACGGTCAAGGGATCTTTTAGAGGAATATGGGGTAGTATGCGGGATGCTCTCTCTTTGGAAAATATCTAAAATAATAGCAAAGTGGGGTATAAAGTATATTGGGTGATGATGATAGCGCTTGGCATGGCCTGTTATGGTATGGTTGCTATGTAAAGGTATGTCTGTTCTAGTGTGTTTGCGGTATGGAAGGAGGTGGGGGGGTATAAAAAATATAAAAAATTGAATAGATTTATTAAAGGTATTATATAGATAGAAGTGTAAATTAAGCTGAAAAATTCAATCCTTTCTTCAGGCAATGATGCAAGTGATACCTGAATCTAAGGCGAGTGCCTTAAATTAATCAGGAAATAGCCTGGTGGCAAGACTGAGCCTGAAAGGAAAAAAAAAAAAAAAAAAAAAAAAAAAAGAATAGGATGGAAAGAAAATGTAACTTCATCTGTATCATATGCCTTGCCTTCTAAGAAAGTAAGTAATGTATGAATGAATATGAAAGCTCTTAACAATAGCTGAATTTGGTCCAGCTGCTTTTTCACTTGTTGCCGATAGGAAACTGATTGAATAATTAGGCTGCAGTGCTACTTTTTATGGAAATTGGGTGTTTTAAAACAGAAAGCAATATGATCTGATTCAACTATAATTGCTGTGTGCTGCACACAAACCTCTTGCATAGCTGTGGCTCTACTACTGCTGGAAAGATTTTGGACAAAACTTGTACATCTGATAGTTCCAGGAAATGTGAATACAAGGCTTAAAGAGGAACTCTAACCAAGGATTAAACTTCATCCCAATCAGTAGCTGATACCTCTTTTCCTATGAGAAATCTTTACCTTTTCTTGAATCGATCATCGGGGACGTCTGTATGGCTGATAATTTGGTAAAACCTCTCCCACAGAGTGATGTCAGGATGTTGGTACTGACATCACATTGTGGGAGCTTTGTTGCATTGAGGGAAATAATGGCTGTTTCCAACTGCCAAACAACCATTATCTCCCTCTGTGGATATGTATAGCTATAAAAAATAAAAAAAGTGTAGCCTATCGCAATGTTAGGGGGTGTGGTTATAGATAATGGCAGTTGGTGCTGTCTGTTTTTTCTCATGTCTACCAGTAGTAAAGATGATGATGTGCAGGCTGATTGTGGATCAAACAGCATAAATAAATGACATGGCGAATATCAATCATTTTTTAATCTCTCTTCTATTTTTTTTTTTAACTTCTCACTTTGCAATATATTGATTATTTTTTTCCTCTTTTCGCTAACGTTCCTCTTTAAGCCTTGTACACACATATGATGACTATTGCCTGTAGGCATTGCGGCTCGAGCACTTGGGTGACAGTACAGGGCCAAGTGCTACACATATGCAGGGTAACGATGCAGTCTGTTGCTATAGAGCGGGGAGGAGGGAAGATGGAAGGGGTGCCCCATGACCCCCAACCTTTAAGAGGTGCCCCAGGGCCCCCAACACCTTAATCTCTAGTTATATGGCTTGCAGTCACTGCCATGTATCCTCTTTTCTTATTTCTCTCTGCTTAAACACAATAGAGGAATGATAGCTGAGTGAGTTGTGTGCCCCCTCCTACACTGCGCCCTGAGGCTGGAGCCTCTCTTGCTTCTGCCTCGGCCCGGCCCTGGGTGCTTTGCACACTAAAACAGGAGGGGCGAGGAGGAGATAAATACCCTTGGCCTCGGACGAGAACAATCTAGCTGGTGTACCAGACCCTAGAACAATCCATCCGATCTGGGATTGTGGTGAAGAACGAAGATATGAAGGAAACAGGGTTGCTTTAGTAAGGTGGACTGTGAAAAACACAAGAGAAGTTAAATAATATAAGAAACAGGAGCTGTTTTTTCCTTTAATTATTTTTATTCTGTTTTAAGGGCTGACTTAACTGCTGGTGAGTACTGACTGAGCTCTAGGCACTGATTACATGAATACGCTGTTGGTGAATTGTTATATTGCTGTTTATCTACAGCGGCGTAGCAATAGGGGGTGCAGAGGTTGCGTCCGCATCAGGGCCCTTGGGCCAGAGGGGCCCTCCCTAAACTGCAGTATTAGCTTTCTATTGGTTCTTTGCTTATAATAATCACTTCTATAGATACTTTGAGTAGTGACTGGTAATCATTAACAAACTTCTCCCCATCCCCTTCTTGCACCTCTGACACTGTAGTTGCCATTGGCAGGTTTTGGTGCGTCATATCAATTGTTATGTATAGAGTGCTTGGGGGGCCCCAATGCAAAACTTGCATCAGGGCCCAGAGCTCCTTAGCTACGCCACTGTTTATCTAATATACTGTACTAAAGGCAGTTGTAATATGGAATGGACGCAGTGCTGCACGTGCATATTGCAACTGTGATGTAGGGGGCTGTTACCATTAGACGGGACCCAGAACCAGGAAGTTAATATGTGGCTTGCGTGAATGAAAGCAGATGAGTGAGTGTATTGCTCCTGCAGCATGCATACCCCGCCGCTGTGGCTATCTGGCTGCCTAAAGGGGTCTCTGGCTACCTACAGGGAGGCAGGGGGGCTCTCTGACTAGCTATCAAGGGGGTCTCTGGCCATCTTAAGGCAGTTTGGGCCATATAGAATTAACAACTGTAAAGAGCTTAGAGGACCAATAGAAATGTCTCAGTGGCAGGGCCGTTCCTAGCTTTTCTGTCACTCCAGACAAGAAGTCCTGTGTCACCCCCATTAAAAAAAAAAAAACACATACATACACACACACACACACACACACACACACACACACACACACACACACACACACACACACACACACACACACACACACACACCACTAATGAATATGAATAATGTGGTATATAAGGTGAATGCTTAATACAGGGAGTCTCCGAAACACAAACAATGTGCCAATCCTGCTGCATTTTGTTGCACACCCCTTTTCTGCACTCCCCCAGCTTAGTGTGTAAATACAGAGTATAGTGCAGCAGAAGTTGTGCTCTCACTTCTCTGCTGGGTTTCAGTGCTGTGCTGCTGCCTGTCCACTCACCACTCAGTCTAGTGCCCAGCATCTCATTCTGCATGTAGCGTGATTACATGCGACATGAGGAGAGTGAGGTGCCAGCAGTAGAGGGAGCAGGAGACAGACAGAGTGGATGCACAAGCACAGCATTTTACTACAGCGGAGAGGTGAGAGCACATATTTTGCTGTGCTATACTCTGCATTTACACATTGGGCTGGGGGAGTGCAGAAGGGGGATGGGAATAGACAGTGGCACAAGGGGACAAAGGGAGGCACAGGGGGAAAGAAGGAGGCAAAAAGGGGGACAGAAGGAGCCTAGGCACAGTAGGACAGAAGGTTTGGGTAGAGTTAGACAGGGTGGCAGAGGTAGCACAAGGACAGAAGGAAGCACACAGGGAGACAAAAGGAGGAACAAAGGGGGGCAGATGGAGGCACAGGGGGACAGGAGGAGACACAGGGGGACTAAAGGAGGCACACAGGTGGACAGAAGGAGGCACAAGGAGGGAAGGAAGGAGCTGCAAAGGGTTACAGAAGGAGGCACAGGGGGACAGAAGGAGGCACACAAGGAGACAGAAGGAGGCAGGGGGACAAAAGGTGGAAAACAAGGGGACAGAAGGAGTAAAAAAAATGGGACACATGGAGGCACAAAGGGTGACAGAAAGCGACATGGGAGGACAGAAGGAGGCTTAGGGGACAGAAGGAAACATGGGGAGACAGAAGAAGGTACAGGGGGACAAACGGAGGCAGAAAGGGGAACAGAAAAAGGCACAGGGGGACAGAGGGAGGCACAGAGAGACTGAAGGAAGTATATGAAGAGTCTGAAGACAGAAGGAAGAACAAAGGGGGGGCAGAAGAAGTCACAGAGGGACAGAATGACACACAGGCGGACTGAGGTGGCATGTGGACTTAACAGTGGCGGCGCCAGGGGGGTGCTTGGGGGTGCTCGAGCACCCCCTAGAATTGTCCAAGCACCCCCAAAGCACCCCCTGGAGTGAACTGACTTCAGGCGTCTAAAAGACGCCAAGTCAGTTCACACACCGGCAGCACGGAGCAGCAGGCAGGGCTACGGTAAGATGGCCGCCCGGAGCCCTGTTCTGCAGACTTCGGGCGGCCATTTTCCCGTAGCCCTGCTCTCTGCATGCAGGCAGGAAGTCTCGTCGTGACGTCGGGAAGGAAGAGGATCGTGGGCGCGCGGGCGCTGCGCGCCACAATGAGGTCGGGACTCGGGACGGGAGGTCGGGAAAGAAGGTCTTCTGGCTGTAGGTGAGTAAATGGGTTTTTCTTTTCTTTTTCAGGTGATGCGGATTGTGCATATTGGGGTCATATCTGCTACGGATTGTGCATATTGGGGTCATATCTGCCACGGATTGTGCATATTGGGGTCATATCTGCCACGGATTGTGCATATTGGGGTCATATCTGCCACGGATTGTGCATATTGGGGTCATATCTGCCACGGATTGTGCATATTGGGGTCATATCTGCTACGGATTGTGCATATTGGGGTCATATCTGCTACGGATTGTGCATATTGGGGCGATATCTGCTACCGATTGTGCATGTTGGGGTCATTTCTGCTACCGATTGTGCATATTGGGGTCATTTCTGCTACCGATTGTGCATATTGGGGTCATTTCTGCTACCGATTGTGCATATTGGGGTCATTTCTGCTACCGATTGTGCATATTGGGGTCATATCTGCTACCGATTGTGCATATTGGGGTCATATCTGCTACCGATTGTGCATATTGGGGTCATATCTGCTACCGATTGTGCATATTGGGGTCATATCTGCTACCGATTGTGCATATTGGGGTCATATCTGCTACCGATTGTGCATATTGGGGTCATATCTGCTACCGATTGTGCATATTGGGGTCATATCTGCTACCGATTGTGCATATTGGGGTCATATCTGCTACCGATTGTGCATATTGGGGCCATATCTGCTACCGATTGTGCATATTGGGACCATATCTGCCACCGATTGTGCATATTGGGACCATATCTGCCACCGATTGTGCATATTGGGACCATATCTGCCACCGATTGTGCATATTGGGACCATATCTGCCACCGATTGTGCATATTGGGACCATATCTGCCACCGATTGTGCATATTGGGACCATATCTGCCACCGATTGTGCATATTGGGACCATATCTGCCACCGATTGTGCATATTGGGACCATATCTGCCACCGATTGTGCATATTGGGACCATATCTGCCACCGATTGTGCATATTGGGACCATATCTGCCACCGATTGTGCATATTGGGACCATATCTGCCACCGATTGTGCATATTGGGACCATATCTGCCACCGATTGTGCATATTGGGACCATATCTGCTACCGATTGTGCATATTGGGACCATATCTGCTACCGATTGTGCATATTGGGACCATATCTGCTACCGATTGTGCATATTGGGGCCATATCTGATAACGATTGTGCATATTGGGGCCATATCTGATAACGATTGTGCATATTGGGGTCATATCTGCTAACGATTGTGCATATTGGGGTCATATCTGCTACCGATTGTGCATATTGGGGTCATATCTGCTACCGATTGTGCATATTGGGGCCATATCTGCTACCGATTGTGCATATTGGGACCATATCTGCCACCGATTGTGCATATTGGGACCATATCTGCCACCGATTGTGCATATTGGGACCATATCTGCCACCGATTGTGCATATTGGGACCATATCTGCCACCGATTGTGCATATTGGGACCATATCTGCCACCGATTGTGCATATTGGGACCATATCTGCCACCGATTGTGCATATTGGGACCATATCTGCCACCGATTGTGCATATTGGGACCATATCTGCCACCGATTGTGCATATTGGGACCATATCTGCCACCGATTGTGCATATTGGGACCATATCTGCCACCGATTGTGCATATTGGGACCATATCTGCCACCGATTGTGCATATTGGGACCATATCTGCCACCGATTGTGCATATTGGGACCATATCTGCTACCGATTGTGCATATTGGGACCATATCTGCTACCGATTGTGCATATTGGGACCATATCTGCTACCGATTGTGCATATTGGGGCCATATCTGATAACGATTGTGCATATTGGGGCCATATCTGATAACGATTGTGCATATTGGGGTCATATCTGCTAACGATTGTGCATATTGGGGTCATATCTGCTACCGATTGTGCATATTGGGGCTATATCTGATAACGATTGTGCATATTGGGGCCATATCTGATAACGATTGTGCATATTGGGGCCATATCTGATAACGATTGTGCATATTGGGGCCATATCTGATAACGATTGTGCATATTGGGGTCATTGGACGTGTTTTTTGTTAAAATCTGCTCACATTACGTGTATTTTCTTGAGAAAACCTGCACAATTATGTGAATTTTCTGGGAAAAGGGTCACCAAAACTTGGGCCCTCTGTCTTTGCGTTGCACTTTTAAAGGGAACCCGAGGTGAGAATAATATTGAGGCTGCCATATTTATCTCCCTTTAAGCAATACCAGTTGCCTGGCTGCCGTGCTGGTCCTCTGCCTCTTATTCTTTCAACCATAGACCCTGAACAAGCATGCAGCAGGTCAGGGGTTTCTGACAATATTGTCAGAACTGACAAGATTAGCTGCATGGCTTGTTTCTGGTGTAATTCAGTTCACTACTACAGCCAAATAGATCAGCAGGGCTGCCAGGCAACTAGTATTGTTTAAAAGGAAATAAATATGGCAGCCACCATATCACTCTCACCCTGGGTTCACTTTAAATTACAGTTAGCCCCGCCCTCATCCGGTCATGACCACGCCCATTTTTTCGCCGCGGCGCGCTTCGCGCGCCGCAGGTTGTGGCCACACCCATTTTTGGCCATTTTTTTAGGTCGTCAGCTCCCCCGGAAATTGGTCCAGCACCTGCATAGCACCCCCTAAAAAAATTTCCTGGAGCCGCCACTGGGACTTAAGGAGACAGAGGAGGCACAAAGAAAGACAGAAGGAGGCACAGTGGGATGTGAGGAGGCACAGGGGGACAGAAGGACAGAGGGATGCACAGGGGGGGGGAGTGTGACACAGGACAAAGTGGCGGCTGCCTGCAACTGATACTATTCAGACACAGCAGAAGCAGGTAATAGAACACCTGTGGGGGAGGGGCCTTGGTCCAGAGTGGGACTTTGTTAGGGGGTGAGGCTTAATCCAATGGTACTCCAGGCAATGGCCTAAAATGCCTTTGTTTAAAAACGGCCCTGGTGGCTTATACTATTGCAGATTTATAGGATTGTATTGTTGATCAAAGTAGCCAGGGTTATATTTATTATACTGCACAATGAGAAGAAAGAACGCTTTTTGACTAAATCTTTTATGTTTTGGTATCATGCATACTAAAGAGTGAGTCAACTAGACAATACAGCTGCTAGGTCAGTCCTATGGTGGCATGTTCCAATGGGCCCAGTTCCTTGATAGTATGAGAAAGAGCCTGGCACTCTGCAAAACTAGAGAGTTCTGGAATTTGACTTTAAAGTTAAAATTTAAAAGAAAGGCATACCTATGTTTCTGCAATGCATTCTGAAACTTTGCAATGCTGTGAAATGTTACATGAATAAATATTGAAAAGACTAAATCGCTACATAATGAAACATAACATGCAAAATATATGAACCAGCAACAAACTTTATTATGTTTCCATCATGGACATTAGTCAAATATTTTAATTTGAAATATGCTTAGCTGATTAAAATTCTGAACCTATGAAAGTAAAATTAATTCCCTATCAGCAAAGTGCTGTGGCTGATTGACCAGTTCAATTAAAACCTTGCGGCCAGCTGGAAACAAGACTTTAATGGATGAGTTTGGTAACGGCCAGGGAGGTTCTGTCTGAAATGGATTATAGCACCAGATGTGAGTTTTTGCCACTTTTCTGTATAATCACACATGTAGAGGGTGATTGTTCACCTACACAAAGATCCCCATAACTAGCATTGGGTGCTTATCAATTCAGAGATTTCAGTGTTCTAATTTTGTTTATACTATCCCATTATCTGGTATCTGAGTATATCAGATGACATTAAGCAACTTTTTTCTTGTCCCCTATTCTGATTCCCAATATATTAGTGTTCAGTTATAATGTAATATTCTTTACATTTATGCAGTTCTTCACACAAAAAATAAATAAATAATAACAATAATAATAATAATTCCACTGAGAGCATTTCAATGACATGTATGGATTCAGGCTACAGAACCACTTATTAAAAGGTACTGAGTATCAATAAAAATCTCCATCTAATTTTAAAACATTAGATTGTAAGACCAGCAAAATATCATTGCAGTTTTAGAAAGTCAATTCTCTCCCCCCTCTCTCTCTCGCTCTTTCTATCTATCTATCTATCTATCTATCTATCTATCTATCTATCTATCTATATATCTATATATATATATATGTCATATTTACGGTAGTTGTAGTTTGTCTTCTGATCTGTACATCTTAATCATACCTGCTGTTTACCATACCAGTCTACAATAAACACAGTTCGCTACAATAAGGGAGTAGTAACCTTTTAAAAGCTTGGAACAAATAAATCTTATTTATAACTTTCTTCTTTTAAGGACCCAAAAAATAGCATGGGTGTAAATGTTTTAATTAGGCATGGCAAAAAGTTAAGATTCTGCTTTGCCAGCAACTGCAATTCTTAAAAAATATATATTTCACATTTGTTATTACTATTGATTTATAATAAAGCACCAACATATTCCGTGGTGCTGTACAGCGTAAAAAATAAATATTAGGTACGTAGTACAAACTAGTATTCACAGAATATAGACTCCGGTACAGAATACGCAATTGGTAGTAATTACAGTTACAAATGTAGCATCATGTTTGGTTTTAGCGATTTTAAATTGTATTGAATTCGGCAGTTGATATATAATAAAATTATTACATGATTAATTGCTCATGCAGCTGCAATTTGTAGGACTTCTTTCTTTTATGAATTATTACACTGTCTGTTGGTCCTGTGGTTTGCATACCTTGCTTTAATCACAATCATGACTGCAATGCATATACCCCATAAGTGTTTCTTGTTTGAAAAACTGAGTTTTCAGGAAGTGTTCAAAGATTTCAAAGGTTGGAGAATGATGGATGTGTTTTGGAAGAGAATTCCAGAGGAGGCGTGAGGAGCATGAGAAATCTCATACACACAAATGCAAGGAAGTGATTCTAGAGGAAAACAGAAGAAAGTAGAGTGGATATTGTGGTTGGGGTAGTATCTGGAAACTTGTGAGGAGAAGGAGACATCTAAATTCGAAGAGCAGCTGAATTCAGCACAGATAGGAGGGGTGACAATCTGTTAGTTGATATGCCGCAAATCAATATATTACAAGAGTCCAGACGAGATATTATAAACAGGGCCGGCGCTACCATAGAGGCAAAGGAGGCAATTGCCCCAGGGCCCCAGAGTTTGTAGGGGCCCCCAGTGGCTACAAGAGGAAAAAACATTTTCCAAACGACCTTATAGTTTTTGAGAAAATCGATTTTAAAGTTTCAAAGAAAAAAAAATACACATTTAAAAACCCGCCGACTTTAATGGTTAATAGTAAATCCACCTAAAATGCTAGAAACCCTAAATTTTCAGGATATGTTAAGGAGATCATTGGGAATTATAGTTTTTAAAAAAATCGATTTTAAAGTTTAGAAGGAAAAAAGTATACTTTTAAATGCGGTAAATGTCACTTTTAGTAGCAAACCTAACGGTAGTGTAATTTTACATGTATCAAAAGAAAGAGCAATAAGTTTCCTGACGGGGTTTCCAGGGGGTCCTCCTGGAAACCCTTCCGCAGCCGCAGTGTTGGCCAGGGATCGCTATACAGCCGCAATATGGCTGTATGAAGATCCCTGGCATTTTTTCCTATTTTCCCAATTTTTTTTTATGTTTAGAGTGGGGGAATTTTTTTTTTTAATTATGTGGGGTCCCCCCGCCTGAAACTTTTTAACCCCTTGTCCCCCATGCAGGCTGGGGTAGGAAGAATGTGGAGCTCCGAACAATTGGGGCTTCACACCCTGACTATACCAGCTGCAAAAAAGGTCCCTTAATGCCGATTTTTGTCCCGAGGTATCTGTTGGGGGGGCCCCCGCAGGTTTATTTTGCCCTGGGGCCCCATTGTTGCTTAAACCGGCCCTGATTATAAGAGCATGCACTAACATTTCAACAGAAAGACAAAATTGGAGAATCAAGAGCAGATCACCTCTCCTGCTGGAATCGGCACATGGCAGGCAGCTCTTTCTGATCCTATCCTCTGGTCAATTACAGTGCTCCCCCTACTACAATCACAGTGAGCACACTGCATGAGCTTAGGGACCTGATTTCCAGAATTTGAAGTTCAGTATATGGTGTGTGCTTTTGGGGGGAGCCAAGTGCATTTACTTATGGAGGGTGATGATCTCTAGCCACCCCAGGTCTACACAGGTGCTTCCATGTTGCTTATTTGTGTACAGAACCGCAGTACATCACTGCAGACCATTTAAGAGATATATATTAAGGAGGTAAAAAGAAAAAAGAACTGGCAGAACTTTTTGCGTGATTGTTGCTGTCTGCTGGCCCTGTGATGGTGAATTTTACGAAGAGGCCAATTGATGCTTAATATTCTAAAATTAAGCAAAAAGTTCTCACTATCAGGCTAGCTGGGCTCTGTTTACACTTGTGACAGGGATTAGATTATGAGCTCCTCTGAGGACAGCCAGTGACATGACAGTACAGTGCTGCATAAGATGTCAGTGCTATATAAATACAGAATAATATGGTAGGGCATTAGACTATGGTAGGGATTAGATTGTGAACTCATCTGAGGACAGTTAGTGACATGACTATGTACTCTATAAAGTGCTGCAGAAGATGTCAGTACTATATGGCCAGTCAGTGACATGACTATATACCCTGTAAAGTGCTGCAGGAGATGTCAGGGTTATATAAATACATAATAATGTGGTAGGACATTAGACTGTGACTGTGGTAGGATTGGATTCTGAACTCCTGTGAGGATAGTCAGTGACATGACTATGTACTCTGTAAAGTGCTTCAGAAGATGTCAATGCTATATAAATACTAAATAATAATAATAATGCCGAGAGCTTAGCTCCAGCCAAAACTCTACTTTAAAGTGCGCTTGTGACTCGGCCCCCTGTCCGTCCAAAATTTTGGGTGTCCTGCTTTTTTGGGCCTTTTGTCCAACAAAAAATTAGAAATTAGGTTGGCAACCCTGCCAATGAGTAGGCATCTGGGTAATTTAAACCTGACCCCTCTTAGATTAAGAAGCCACTATCTGTAGATCAGGAAAGGGGGGCTTCATCCCCCCACCAAGGGTGGACTGGACTTGCAGAAAATACTTAGAACAGAGGTGCCAAAAACAGGATAAAATACACTAAAACCAGTTCAAAATCAGTTTTGTACCAGTTAATCTGTGTGCTCGTACCCTAATCTGCCTGATGAAGCGGGTCAGACCTGTGAAACACGCTGCACTGTGGAGTATGCAGTAAAGTTCTTTTTTGCTTGAATTTGACAAAATCGAGTGATTTTTGGGAGGTAATTCCATTGCTACCTTCTTCTTAAACTGATTTCAGTGTATTTTATCCTGTTATTTGCGCCTCTGTTCTAAGCATTTTCGGCAACGTTTTAGTAGTGTTCTGGGTGAGGAAGTGTTGGGTGCGAGAGTTGCATTGCAGATGACAGGAACTGGTTAAAGTGTGAATGTGAGGAATAAATAAGAGAGAGAGAGAGAGAGAGAGAGAGAGAAGGGAATCAAATATTACCCCTAAGCAACATGCTTGGGGAACTGAAGTTGTACAGAAGTTATTTATTTACATTTATGGTTATATAAAGTAGAGAACTGAAGCAAGAGACAGTGGAAAAAGAAAGTTAGTCAGTTCTGCCTTACACATATTAAGTTTTAGGAAGGAAGAGGTCATGAAAGAGGATATAGCAGACAAGCAATCAGGAACATGTTTAAGTAGAGAGTTAAAGAGACTCTGTAATATCAAAAAGATCCCCTGGGGGGTACTCACCTCGGGTGGGGGAAGCCTCCGGATCCTAATGAGGCTTCCCACGCTGTCCTCTGTCCCACGGGGGTCTCGCTGCAGCCCTCCGAACAGCCGGCGACAGACCCGACTGTCAGTTCAATATTTACCTTTGCAGGCTCCAGCGGGGGCGCTGTGGCTGCTCTCGGCTCCGAACTACACGGAAATACCCGATCTCAGTCAGGTCCGCTCTACTGTTTCCGGCGCCTGCGCAGTAGAGCAGACCCGACGGCGATCGGGTATTTCCGCCTACTTCGGAGCCGTCAGCCGCCAGAGCGCCTGTGCAGGAGCCAGGAAGGTAAATATTGATGTCATCTTTCTCGGAGGGCTGCAGCGAGACCCCTGAGGGACGGAGGACGGCGTGGGAAGCCTCATTAGGATCCGGAGGCTTCCCCCACCCGAGGTGAGTACACTCCAAGGGATCTTTTGACGTTACAGATCCTCTTTAAGGTCTGGGGTGGAGGAGGTACAGTTGTGTGGAGGTACAATTGTGTGTCATTAATTAAGTTGTCAAGACCATGCATGTACAGCGGATGGAAGAGAGGAGGGGGTCAAGGACAGAGCCCTGAGTTGCCCCCACAGACAAAGGCTGTGGAGCTGATCTGAGTAAAATATTGTAAAATGCCTTCCAGAGAGAAAAAAAGATATCCAGGAGAGATTGATGCCCTTTATACCTACAGATGAATGTATCTGTAGGAGTGAGGTTTGGTCAATCATATCAAATTCTAAGGACAAATCAAGAGGGATGAGTATGGAATGATGGCTTTTGGATTTAACTGTAACAAGATCATTGGCCACTTTCCGTGAAGTGGTTGAAGAAAAAGCCAGACTGGAACTGATCAAGGAGAGAGTTAAAAGATAAATAATTGCTTCATTCAGCATGGATATGACATTCTAGTAATTTGGGTGCAAAGAGACAAAGGCGGTAGCTGGAGAGTATGTGAAAGTATTGGAATCAATAGTAAAGATTTAATTTTGGTGGCTTTTCGGCTACCTAGTACAATAAAAGAGTTCCAAAAAGGTTATTGAAAATTCTGGCAGGCCAATTTGCACAGCCAATTCTTTTTGAAGAAAAAAAAACTATGTAGGTGCAACAAGACCTTATACCTGACCCTCTCCATATGTGTAAGACACTGAATTAAACTAGGACTACAGTCCCAGCAGCTTTTCTCATGGAACGGAAGTCCCACAAAGTGATAAGCTTGAATAATCCATAGTAGCGATTCAACAGTGACATTTTAAATTGATGAGCAAAATTGAAATGCAATATTTCAAACTGAAAAATGAATTTCACACAAAATTACCATTACATTGCATAATTTAGCAATGACTCTTAATTTTGTGAAAATATAATGGACTTTCTCAAGATACATATTTTTTATGAAAAGAAGAACTTGAAAATGTGTTTTCCCATGTTTATAGAATTCAACGCATTTGGTGAAAATGTGGTTTTCTATGAATGCTCACAAATTTTGTGCATATGCTGCACTGCTCTAATTTATCTCATCTGTGCCAAAATGTGTTATTCCGTGCCCATTGACTCCAATACATTTGGTGAAAATGTGTATACGCATTTATGCCCATCATTTTTTTTCGCACATACACATCTGTGCAAAAATGTGCTTTTTCATGTCCATATATTTTTTTTTTTAAATTATCATCATCTGTGTTAAAACATGACATACCTGTAAAATGTATAGTGAAAATAGCCATATTTTCTTCTCAATAGATGGTGCCACGCCTACTGTGAAGTATTTTCACAAGTTAGATAAAAAATACATTAGTGGATTTCATTAAAGTAAACTCATCCGTGCCAAAATGTGTTATTTCGTGCCCATTGATTTCAATACATTTGGTGAAAACGCAATCATGCCTAAAAATTTTTTCGCACATGCGCATCTTTGCAAAAATGTGCTTTCTCATGTCCATATATATTTTTTTTAATTATCCTCATTTGTGTTAAAAAGTGACATTCCTAAAAAATGTATAGTGAAAATAGCCATATTTGCTCCTCAATAGACGGTGACACGCCTACTGTGAAGTATGATAAAAATACATTAGTGGATTTCATTAAGGTAACTGAAAAACTTGTGACCAATCTACAAAATTAAGATTACTCAAGGAAATTGTAATTACGATTGGCATCATAATTCTGAAAATTGCTAAATACTTATTCACTAAAGCGAAAGTCCCCAATATGATGAATACTAGTCACAAATAGTCACAAATAATCCATATTTTCCCTCAAGTATGATACAAGACTTTTTAAATTGATGCCTAGTCAGGAAGCAGCATCCAAATTCTCAACTTGGCTCTCAACAAAATTACGGTACCTGCTCATTCAATTATATCATTACTGGAAATGCTTAGCGAGACTGAATTCAGAACTTACATGCTACTATTTTGAAAACGAGTGTGTTAATAATCCTTTCTCTGGAGAAATTATCTCCTATCTACATTCTACCTTAGTTCAGCTACAGACCCCTTCCAGCAATAACGTACCTGTACTCTGGGAATCAGACTTAAAATACTCATTATAGCCACCAAGATGGAGACATTGCTTTGAAACACTAATGAAAGGCAATTTACACTACTCAACAATAGAAACTGATATTAAAGTTCTGTAATGCTCTAATTTAACAACTTGCAATGTTTAAATTTTAGCATCTAACTTATGTTTTAGCAGTTGTTATCCGTTGTGCTCTTTTTATCACAGGTTATTATTATTTAGTATTCATATAGCGCTGACGTCTTCCACAGTGCTGTACAGAATATATTGTCTTGTCACTTAACTGTCCCTCAGAGGGGCTCACACTCTAACCCCCACCATAGTCGTATGTCTATATCGTGTAGTGTATGTATCACATGGTGTTTTGTATGATAGATTTCAAGCCAGAGGTTACACCAAATCAAATATTCGCAAGGCCTACAACAAAGCATTGACGTCGGATCGTAATACATTAATCCAAACACGTGGTAAGAATAGGAAATCTAATGCAGCCTTGGATGTGGTCCCCATAGTTACCACTTACAACAAACAACAACAGCAATTGTATCAAATTCTTTGTAAACACTGGCATCTTCTGACTGACAATTTCAGAATTCGCCAGTGCGTTCCACCTAAGCCAAAAGTTATATTCCGAAGGGCCCCTACCATTGCTAACAAATTAGTTAGAAGCCATTATCATGGAAAATAATAGTTTTAGACCCATGCAAAGTGAGAGGTGTATATAGATGTGGATCTTGTAATCAATGCCCTTCTATAATAGTGGGATGGTCGGTTACCTTTCCCCATGTAAACAGAACAGTTCATATTAAACATTTTGTGAATTGTGAGAGCGAAGGTGTCATCTACGTGCTTAGATGCATGGGCGATGCCTTTTATATTGGAAAGACTATCCAAAATTTTTGGAGAAGGATTACAGAGCATATACAAGATATTGATGGCCACAACTTGCATTCTCCAGTGGCCAGATATGTAGTTGCTAGAGATGTGGCGAACGGTTCCCGAACCGTTCGCCAGCGAACATCTCTGAATGCCTGGGGGGTTTACTACTTCCGGGTCGCTCTGACCTGGAGTAGTAAGCCTGCGCTCCTGTTGCCGGGCATTTTCTGCGCATGTGCGTGACGTCATGAACGACATCACGCTTATGTGCAGAGAGTGCCCGGCAACAGGAGCGTGATCTAGGACGCGCTCCGCCGGGCACCGCAGGCGTACTACTCCTGGTCACAGCGACCCGGAAGTAGTAAACCCCCGAAAGATGTTCGCCCGGCGAACCGTTCGCCACATCTCTAGTAGTTGCATGTAAATCAAACCCACACAATAGGGTCTTCTTTAGTGCAATAGATTGTATACATCCCAATCCAAGGGGTGGTAACTTGGATAGACTGTTGCTACAACGTGAGTGTCGATGGATTTATTAACTTAAAGCTACTACTCCCCCTGGTTTAAATGATGAATTCAAATACTCACCTTTTCTATAGAAATGGAATTGTTTTTTTTTTTGCTCCCCTTCCCTTTGTCCCTTGTCCCCCGTTGGGCCGATTGCCCTGCCGCTGCCCTCCTCCTATAACGCCAATAGTATGACACTACTATGTATGTTTGTGTCTACTGTACTAACTTTTGAGGTACGTATTTAAACATTGCAATCTTTATTTTAGATTTATATATCAATTGCTAGTATTAAACATTAATGGTCTTTTATATTGAAATGAGATTTTGAAATAAATTAATTCTGTAGATTTAGGTTTTTGTTTAGCGGTGTTCCCCTTTAGCCCGGCTATGTGGCTGTCTCCCCTCCGGCCTAGCCATGTACACTTTTTCCTCATTCCTCTTTTCCCTTCCCTCATCCCTCCCTTGTCATGCGTGGTGTGAGCCAGGGGGTAGCGGCCATATATGAGCGCCGACAAAGGGGGTGGCTCGGTGGGCGCATCCAGTGCTCTGGGATCTGCCCCTGCTTGCTTTGCGCTTACCGAATACGGAGACTGGGGCCGGGCATTGGGCCTGCGCGGCCTAGGTCATTTCCGCAATGGTCCGGGCTGCATGGAACACACAGACCGCGCCTCGTTAAAATTAATGAGGGTAAAATGGACACACCAGTTGGCCAACACTTCTGTGAACCAGGACACAGCATGCAAGATCTCAAAGTACTCATTCTTAAGGGTAAATTCAAAAATGAACAAGCAAGAAAGATTTCTGAATACAAATTTATGAAAATGTTCAAGACATTAACAGAAGGGTTAAATTGTGGGATTCATGACTCCTTATGTAACATGATTGACTTGGCTTCATGATCTTCAGAAACCTGCTAGATTTCATGTTTGCTTGCATGAGCTCACTGGCTCCAGCCTGCTGATCACCTGACATCTAACTGCTAAACAGCAACCAGCACAACTGCCATCTTCGTGTTTGTATTTACCTGCATCAGTGTTTTACTACAGCTAACATCTGGAAATATTCCTGAAGAAGGGGACTAGATCCCAGAAAGCTTGCATTATTTAACTTTATCAGTTAGCCAAGTATTACTTTTACAAGACTTTGCTTTTTTCTACCTACATACAATAGGTAACAAAATACAGGGCATCTTAGTGGAACAACTCGGTATTTATGCATTATTCTAGTTATAAGGCAGGGTTCACACTTGACTGTTTTGGATGTGTTTTCCTGAATGGACATATATAAGTCTATGGACTCCTTTTCATCTAAATGTAAAAGGCTTACAACCTGCAGCATAATTTTGCACACTGCGTGCATATCCTCATTAATATTCATTTGATACTGTGGCAAAATGCGTGCATTATAATGCAAAAAATGTGGATAGTGTCTGATAGTGCCCAAATTATTGTTTTTTTTAAAAGACAACTAAAGTGTAAGGTATATGGGGGCTGCCATATTTATTTCCTTTTAAGCAATACCAGTTGACTGGCTATCCTGTAGATCCTCTGCCTCTATTATTATTATTTAGTATTTATATATAGCGCCGACATATTACACAGCGCTGTACAATGTATATAAATATCTTGTCACTAGCTGTTCCTGAAAGGAGCTCACAATCTAATCCCTACCATTGCCATATGTCTATATTATGTAGTGTAAGTACTGTAGTCTAGGGCCAATTTTAGGGGGAGCCAATTAACTTATCTGTATGTTTTTGGAATGTGGGAGGAAACCGGAGTGCCCAGGGGAAACCCACACAGACACGGAGAGAACATACAAACTCTTTGCAGATAGTGCCCTGGCTGGGATTCGAACCAGGGACCCAGCGCTGCAAGGCGAGAGAGCTAACCACTATGCCACTGTGCTGCCCAATCTATTACTTTGAGCCATAGACCCTGAACAAGCATGGAGCAGATCAGATGTTTCTGACATTATTGTCAGATCCGACAAGATTAGCTGCATGCTTGTTTCTGGTCAGATTCATGCTCTGGTCAGATTCTGGTCATGCTTTTTTCTGGTCAGATTCAGACACTGCTGCAGCCAAATAGACAGACAGGGCTGCCAGGTAATTGATATTGGTTAAAAGGAAATAAATATGGCAGTCTTCATATACCTCCATTTTAGTTGTCCTTTAAGTTATCAGTTTCCAGTTTCTATACGTACCATGCATGGGGTCTCAATGTTTCTTGTACACGGTTACAGTATTATGCTGCTTAACAAAAACTTTTGAAACTAATAACAATAATACATAAAGTGACTAATGACAAGTGGCAAATATGTTAAAATAAAAAAATGAAATTGTTTACACAAATTATATAAAATTGATGTACTGGAAAATGCTGTCTTATGCTTTATGCTGTCAGAGTTGCATGCCTCTCTGAGGCCCTGAAGGAAGGATTATGGTGTATCAGAAAGACTGAAAATCACTATAACTATAACTGACAGTCGATTTGCACTAATGAACATCATGCCCTGCCTGGAGCAGACTTACACTGTATAGTACAGAATGCAGAAACATTACACAGCTAAATGATGCTGTACCACTGTAGCATAAAAGACACACTGTCACTAGTGCTGTACTTCAGAAGAGGTGAAAAAAGCAATGCAGTGTACAGATGCTAATAGTCACCCAATAATATTCAGTTTTCAGCAGTACACACACTCCCTCTCCCTAGTTCTCCCCCCTCTCCTACACTGCCTTTTTACAATCCCACTGCAAGGCCTCAACCTATTGTAACTGACAACAGCAGTCATAGACCTGTAGACCTGAAGATAGGCAGCTGGGATACCCAACAGACCATGGGAGCTGGTGGCTGAAGGTGCTCACCATGAATCTTGAGGGAAAAGTGACTAGTGCCATTATATGATAGCTGATCCCCTGATGCCACTTACAGATCCCCGCTGCTATCCAGACTTTGGCTACTTGCTAGCTGAACTCCGGGGCCACCACTGCTATCTCTGCTGCTATCTGGAGTTTGGTAGCCAAACTCCATGCTCCATCACATACTAACCAGGGGCGTAACAATAGACCCTGCAAGGAATGCCACCGAAGGGGGGGGGGGGGGGCAGAAGCACAGGGCCCCTGTCCTAAAAGACTGACAACTAAGGGCAAGAAGACAAAAAAAACTTTCTGCTCTCTGCACATAACTTCTAATGTCCAGTTATAATGAATATATGTATGTAATACATATTGCACATTCTTTTTTTTATACCTTTGGTCTAAGTATGATTAGAGATGGCCTGAACGGTTCGCTGGAGAACGGTTCCCGGCGAACTTTGGTGGTTCACAAAACTTTTCCGGAAGTTCGATTCGCCCCCATAGTGCATCATTAAGGTCAACTTTGACCCTCTACATCACAGTCAGCAGGCACATTGTAGCCAATCAGGCTACACTCCCTCCTGGAGCCCCACTCCCCTTATAAAAGGCAGGCAGCGGCAGGCTTTTCACTCACTCGTGTGCCTGCAGTAATTAGGGAAGGGAGAGCTGCTGTGCAGAGACCTATATGGAAAGCTTAGTTAGGCTCTTGTAGGCTTGTTAGCTTGCTCCTTGCTGATTCTTATTGCTAAAAAAGCACCCCACAACAGCTCTTTTGAGAGCTAATCTTGTTCTTGTGATCTATTTTTTTTTTTGTGTGTGTGGCCCACTTGCATTATATACAGCCCTGTCAGTCAGTCGCAGCTGGCCTTTGGCCCCTTGGTGGTATAATTACTACTGTGCCAGGTGCACATTGTAATACCCATCACTGCATATACCTACCTGTTGTTCGCTTCAGTGCACTCAACTACCTACGTGAGTGCATGCAGTGTCACTGTGCCTGTCTAGTACCTGTTTGTGTGTGACAGGTGCACATTATAATACCCATCACTGCATATACCTACCTGTTGTTCACAGTGCACCCACCTACCGACGTGAGTGCACACAGTGTCACTGTGCCTGTCCGGTACCTTTCTGTGTGTGACAGGTGCACATTGTAATACCCATCATTGCATATACCTACCTGTTGTTCACTTTAGTGCACCCACCTACCTACGTGAGCGCACGCAGTGTCACTGTGCCTGTCCGGTACCTGTCTGTGTGTGACAGGTGCACATTATAATATGTGATGGGTGATGTCACAGCACAACGCAATAAAGGTACCACTGCCAGTAATCCTTCTCCCATGTCTACGCAGGCAAGGACAGGACGCTCCAGAGATCTCATGGTGATGTCGGACATGCGGACATTCTGTCTCATTCTAAATGAATGAGACATGGATCCCGGAGGGCTACTGCCCGCCCGAAGACTAAGTCAGTCCCCACACACAGCATCTCTGCCTGCACACCATGTGACTGCCTGCCCCAAGACTAAGTCGCACCCCACACAGTACCTCTGTCCACAGGCCGCTTGACTGCCTTCTCTGCCTTAGCACTTCCGGATCCACCCTCCACCAACGCCTTGACCGGCAGGTAGCCGACTACCTGGCCTTAAGTGTGGATGTAGACACTGCGAGCAGCGATGAACCCATGGACTACTGGGTGCGCAGGCTTGACCTGTGGCCAAAGCTGTCCCAATTTGCCATCCAACTTCTGCCTCAAGTGTCCTGTCAGAAAGGACCTTCAGCGCAGCTGGAGGCATTGTCACTGAGAAGAGAAGTCGCCTAAGTCACAAAAGTGTTCAGTACCTCACCTTTATTAAAATGAATGAGACATGGATCCCAGAGGGCTACTGCCCGCCCGAAGATTAAGTCAGTCCCCACACACAGCATCTCTGCCTGCACGCCATGTGACTGCCTGTCCCAAGACTAAGTCGCTCCCCACACAGCCCCTCTGCCCGTAGGCCGCTTGACTGCCTTCTCCGCCACCACCAACAGGGTCCAGGGCTCCAGGTGGATTCCTGAATTTTTAAGGCCGCTGCTAGCAGCGCAAGCTACACTACTTTTTCTGGTGCATGTACATGCCTGCCTAATTTTTCTGGCTTCACTGCAGCTGCAACAACAAAACAAAAGGCATGTACATGTGCCAATTCCCCTTCGTGATCATTACCTTGCCGCGGTGAAGGGGCTTGCGTATCACAATGAAGCAATGACCGACAGCTATATGAGTGTCTCGGGGGGGGGGGGGGGGCACACCCAAGATAATAAGGTTGTTGCTTCATTGTGGACAGACCAAATTTGATCAGCTGGACAGTCACTGTTGTTCTATCATTGAGCTACCACAGCCCGGCCACCATATGGGGGTTGAAAACCGCCATGGCCTGCACTCTCGCCATGGTGCGCACCAGTCCAGCACGGCCGTCACTATACAAACAGCTGTTTGCGGTGCGTTACACTGTGAGTTTGGTGTGTCAGTGTGAAGCAGTACTCTAATTACACTCCCTGATTGATGTATGCACATGCACAATGTTTTAAAGCACTTTAGGCCTCCAATTTAGCATGCAATGTGATTTCTGCCCTTAAAATGCTGCTTTGCGTCAAATCCAGATTTTTCCCCGGGACTTTTGGCATCTATCCCACTCATCCATGCAAAAACTCAGACGTTAGACCCCACAGGGCCGGGCCGAGGCAGAGGCGAGAGAGGCTCCAGCCTCAGGGCGCAGTGTAGGAGGGGGCGCACAACTCACTCAGCTATTTTTCCCTTATTGTGTTTGAAGCAGAGGGAAATAAGAAAAGGATATACATGGCAGTGACTTTAAGCCAGATAACCAGAGATTAAGGTGTTGGGGGGTTGGGGGCCCTAAAGCACCTCTTAGTCTAATAGCAATCAGGAAGCTTTTGAGGAGTATATTGTCTTGTCACTAACTGTCCCTCAGAAGAGTTCACAATCTAGTACCTACTAACACTATCTATTTACTTAAAAGTCTTTTCTCTTGTAGTTCAATCCTCAATTAGTCATCTTAAGGCTCATACATATGTGAAAAACATTTCCACCCAACTATTGCCCAAACTTGGTCTCTTGGACGATATTTGAATGTGTGTGACAAATGACTAAACAAGCGGCTTTTAACAGGCAGTTTATACGATCCAACTGGCAGATCCACTCATATGACTGTTGAGCTGATATCGTGCAGTTGACCATATACTGTATAAGTAGATAAATACTTGCTCTACTTACATAACATATGTATTGCACTATCCACGTCTTGATTTTAGAGATTTTTCTACAGTTAAAAAAGAGAAAATCTTTCTTAGCATTTCCCATTTAAAGAGACACTGAAGCGAAAAAAAATTGATGATATTATGATTTGTATGTGTAGCACAGCTAAGAAATAAAACATTAAGATCAGATACATCAGTCTAATTGTTTCCAGTACAGGAAGAGTTGAGAAACTCCAGTTGTTATCTCTATGCAAACAAGCCATTAAGCTCTCCGACTAAGTTAGTCGTGGAGAGGGCTGTTATCTGACTTTTATTATCTCAACTGTTCCTGGACTATTTACTTTTCCTCTGCTAGAGAAGAGGTCATTACTTCACAGACTGCTCTGAAAGACTCATTTTGAATGCTGAGTGTTGTGTAATCTGCACATATTATAGAATGATGCACTGTTAGAAAAAACACTATATACCTGAAAATAAAAGTATGAGAATATTTCCTTTGCTGCTAATCTTCTAGTAATTATTCATAGTACACAACCAATTCACTATATCATATTTTTTTTTCGCTTCAGTGTCTCTTTAAACTGTGGCTATTTTGAAGCCAATCCTGATGTAATTTTTTCCCTTACTCTCCTCTGCCTGATTGTGTATGCTGCCTGATTGTGCATGCGTGTTCTGCTCTTCACTATAGAAAGTGCATTGTCTCAGCATGAGAAATATTGGCCAATCAGAGAGGAACAGAGGTGTGGGAGGGGAAAATAGGAGGGAAAGAGGCTTCAGCCAATCAGGCTGCATTAGTTAAGTCTAAGGGGAAAGTAGAGAAGCAACAAAAGGACAACCCAGCATGCCCTGCAACTTCCTTTGTGTGTAACAAATTTTGTGTGTACCAAATAAGAGTCAGGTAAACTGGGGAATGATCATTTATCAACAAGAAAAGTAATAGTGATTTTAACTTTTGGATTGCCTGGTTGGCATCCTTATTACTTACTTGTTTACCAGATAAAAATAAAGAATTGATTTTTGATTTTATGCCCGACAGTTACACTTTAACACAGGAAGAATTGAAGGCAAGACTAAATAAAATAAAAATAGATAAGTCACCTGGCCCAGATGGCATACATCCCAGGGTCCTAAGGGAATTAAGTTATCAATAAACCCCTTTATCTTATCTTTTGTGACTCTCTTTCAACTGGCAGAGTTCCAACAGAATGGCGTACAGCCCACGTTTTCCCATTATTTAAGAAGGGCAAAAAATCATATCCAGGAAATTATAGACCTGTAAGCTTAACATCAGTTGCGTGCATACTATTTGAGGGGTTACTAAGAGATACTATACAATACTTCATAGCAAAAAATAATCTTATTTCTCAGCATCAGCATGGGTTTACTAAGGACAGGTCATGTTTGACTAACATGCTCAGCTTTAAGGAGGTAGTGAAAGCTAATGTGGATATTGGGAATGCTGTAAATGTAATATACTTGGACTTTGCAAAGGCCTTCGACACTGTTGCCCACAAAAGTCTTGTGCAAAAGTTGAGAATGCAAGGACTGGGGAAGAGTCTGTGTATGTGGATAAGGAACTGGCTAATGGATAGCAAACAAAGAGTTGTGGTCAATGGATCTTATTCAAAATGGGTGACTGTTAGCAGTGGGGTAAGTACTGAGTCTAGTGTTCTTCAATTTATTTATTAATGACCTAGTAGATGCAGTAGAAAGCAATGTTGCTATTTTTGCAGATGATGCAAAATTGTGCAGAATCATCAACTGTCAGGAGGATAGTAACATATTGCAACAGGATCTTGATAGGATGGCTATATGAGCATATGGCTATATGACAGATGAAATTCAATGTTGAAAAATGTAAAATTATGCATTTTGGTCATACCAATGGTCTAGCACCATACAACATAATATTAGAGGTGGGGACACCAAACTTGGAGAAGGACTTAGGAGTACACATCGACAACAAGTTAAATAATCATATTCAATGCCAAGCCACTGCAGCTAAAGCAAATAAAATTGTAGGGTGCACTAAAAGGGAAATAAAATTTGGGATGCTAGCATAATATTGCCACTGTTTAACTCTCTAGTAAGGCCGCATCTGAAATATGGAATTCATTTCTGGGTACTGCATTACAGGAAAGATATTGCAGTTTTAGAGCAGGTACAGAGACGAGCAACAAAATTGATACGAGGGATGGAAGGTCACACTTACCAAGAAAAGTTAGAGAAACAGGTCTTATTTAGTCTGGAGAAAAGATGCCTTAGAGGAGATCTAATTAACATGTATAAATACATCAGAGGGCAATATAATGGCTTGACGGATGAGTTTTTTGTTCCTAGGCTTCTACAAAGGACTAGGGGACATGATTAGAGATGTCGCGAACCTCCGATTTTCGGTTCTCGAACCCCGTTCGCGAACCTTCGCGGAAGGTTCGGTTTGCGTAAAAGTTCGCAAACTGCAATAGACTTCAATGGAGAGGCGAACTTTGAAAAATAGAAAAAATTATGCTGGCCACAAAAGTGATGAAAAAGATGTTTCAAGGAGTCTAACACCTGGAGGGGGGCATGGCGCAGTGGGATACATGCCCAAAGTCCCGGGGAAAAATGTGGATGTGACGCAAAGCAGCGTTTTAAGGGCAGAAATCACATTGAATGCTAAATTGCAGGCCTAAAGTGATTTCAAACATCTTGCACCAATCAGGGAGTGTAATTAGAGTTCTGCTTCACATTGACACACCAAACTCACTGTGTAATGCACCGGAAACAGCTGTTTGCGTAGTGACGACCGTGCTGGACTGGTGCGCACCGTGGCCAGAGTGTAGGCCGTGGCATTTTTCAAGCCCATATGGTCGCCGGGCTGTGGTAGCTCAATGATAGAACAACAGTGACTGTCCAGCTGATCAAATTTGGTCTGACCACAATGAAGCAACGACCTTCTTATCTTTTGTGTGCCACCCCCACCCGAGACACTCAAATAGCCGGCGGTCATTGCTTCATTGTGATACGCAAGCCCCTTCACCGCGGCAAGGTAATGATCACGAAGGGGGATGGGCACATGTACATGCCTTTTTGTTTTTTTGTTGCAGCCGCCCGCAGTGCAGCCAGAAAAATTAGGCAGACATGTACATGCACCAGAAAAATTAGTGTAGCGGCCGCTGCTAGCAGAAAACAGAAAATAACAAACGCTAGCTAACCGCGAACACCGCACTCATTCGCAACAGTGCACGCGGTTATGCGCGGTCTCCACGTGATAAGCACAATAGAGACAAGCACGCCTAACTAACCATCGACAGACAAACATGAAACAGAGGACGCGAGCGCTTGCTTAACGGTTACCTCACCGAGCCTCCAGCAAGCGTAGCCGACAAGACAGACACACGAAAACAGGGACAAGCGAGAGATAGGATCCACAGCACTAGCGAAAAGTGGCTAGCGCGATCCAGGTACAGAGTAGCAGAACAGAAGTATCCCCAGCGCTAGCGAAAAGTAACTAGCGCGATCCCAGGAGACAGAACAGAAGGATCCCCAGCGCTAGCGAAAAGTAGCTAGCGCGATCCCAGGAGACAGAACAAAAGAGATAGCTGGTAGCAACCGCTGCACCAGCTATACTCCAAGAACAGAGATCAGAACTATTTCCTGTCGACCACCTTTGGGACTGGACAATGGCAACAGGCAAGACAAGACAGAACAGGCAATACAGATAATACAACCTGACTGGGCTAGAAAGGGAGCCTAAAGCAACCCCCAGGAATTAACTATACTAGATAGCAATGGCTGACACTCCAGCAGTGTCCATCAGGAACAGACCATGGAAAGGAAATGACCAGCCAAGCCTTCTGGGAAACATAAAGCTCTAATAGTGCCAGTCATCAAAGAAGGCAGGTAGTGGATTTGCATAATGAATGTATGCAAATTCCCCAGCAAGAGAACAGACCAGAAACTTGCAATGGAAAGACAGGTCTCTGTTCCAGAGACCTGCAGCCCACAGACTAGAGGAATGGACAAACAGCTGTCTGCCTGTGCAGCCAGCTGAGCAGATCATCACAGGCGACTTCTCTTCTCAGCAACTATGCCTCCAGCTGCACTGAAGGTCCTTTCTGACAGGACGCTTGCGGCAGGGCAAGAGAGAAGTTGTATGGCAAATTTAGACAGCTCTGGCCACAGGTCAAGCCTGCGCAACCAGTAGTCCAAGGGTTCATAGTCGCTTTTCGCAGTGTCTACATCCACACTCAAGGCCAGGTAGTCGGCTACCTGCCGGTCCAGGCGTTGGTGGAGGGTGGATCCGGAAGGACTATGGCGAGGAGTTGGACTAAAGAACGTCCGCATGTCCGACATCACCCTGAGATCGCTGGAGCGTCCTGTCCTTGCCTGCGTGGACTTGGGAGGAGGAGGGTTACTGCCAGTGGTACCTTGATTGCGTTGTGCAGCCACATCACCCTTAAACGCATTGTAAAGCATCATCGACAGCTTGTTCTGCAAGTGCTGCATCCTTTCCGCCTTGTGTTGAGTTGTTAACAGGTCCGCCACTTTGTGCCTGTACCGAGGGTCTAGTAACGTGGCCACCCAGTACAGGTCATTCGCCTTGAGTTTTTTGATACGGGGGTCCCTCAACAGGCTGGACAACATGGAAGAGGACATCTGCACAAAGCTGGATGCAGACGTACGCTCCATCTCCTCTTGCTCTTCCTCAGTGATGGGTTGCAACTCCTCTTCCTCCCCCCAGCCACGAACAATACCATGCGAACGCTGAGCAGCAGAAGCCCCCTGTGACGGCTGCCGCGGTTGTTTTTCTTGCGCCGCCTCTTCCTCCTTCACAGGAACACCTTCCTTATCATCACCATCATCAGAGTCTGACTCCTCTCCTTCCCCACACGACTCCTCTTCTTCCTCCTCCTCCTCCCCCCTCTGTGCTGCCGCAGGTGTTGTGGGAACATCGGGTTCAGGTGTAAATGACTCCCACGACTCCTGCTGCCGTAACTCTTCTCGTTCACGCTCCTCCACAGCTGTATCCACCACTCTACGCACGGCACACTCCAGGAAGTAGGCGTAGGGGATCAAGTCGCTGATGGTGCCCTCATCGCGACTCACCAGTTTTGTCACCTCCTCAAAGGGCTCCATGACCCTGCATACATTTTGCATCAGTGTCCAGTTGTTGGGCCACAACATCCCCATCCTCCCAGATTGTGTCCTTGTACTGTAATTATACAGGTACTGGGTGACGGCTTTCTCCTGGTCTAGCAGGCGAGAGAACATCAGCAGGGTGGAATTCCAGCGAGTCAGGCTATCGCAAATCAGGCGTCTCACCGGCAAGTTGTTTCTACGCTGAATGTCCGCAAAGCGTGCCATGGCCTTGTAAGAGCGCCTGAAATGCCCACACAACTTCCTGGCCTGCTTCAGGACGTCCTCTAAACCTGGGTACTTGGACACAAATCTTTGCACGACCAGATTCAGCACATGTGCCATGCAGGGTATGTGTGTCAGCTTTCCCAAACTCAATGCAGCAATGAGATTGCTGCCGCTGTCACACACCACGTTGCCGATCTCAAGCTTGTGCGGGGTCAGCCATTGCTCCACCTGTTTGTTAAGAGCAGCCAGGAGAGCTGCTCCAGTGTGACTCTCCGCTTTCAGGCAAGACATGTCTAACACTGCGTGACACCGTCGTACCTGGCATGCAGCATAGGCCCTGGGGTGCTGGGGCTGTGTAGCTGGAGAGGAGATCGCGGCACCAGCCAAGGAGGAGGAGGAGGACGACAGCGAAGCGGTGGTAGCAGGTGGAGAGGAGGTGGCTGGAGGCCTGCCTGCAAGCCGTGGAGGTGTGACAAGTCGGTCCGCTGCACAGCCACGTACTCCCTGCTTGCTGCCATCGGTCACTAGGTTGACCCAATAGGCTGTGTATGTAATGTAGTGGCCCTGCCCGTGCTTGGCACACCAGGCATCCGTGGTCAGGTGGACCCTTGACCCAACGCTGTGTGCCAGAGATGACACCACTTGCCTCTCAACTGCACGGTACAGTTTGGGTATGGCCTTTTGTGAAAAATAATTGCGGCCTGGTATCTTCCACTGTGGTGTACCAATGGCCACAAACTTACGGAAAGCCTCTGACTCCACCAGCTTGTATGGTAATAGCTGGCGAGCTAATAGTTCCGCCACGCCAGCTGTCAGACGCCGGGCAAGAGGGTGACTGGCAGACATTTGCTTCTTACGCTCAAATATTTCCTTCACGGACAGCTGGGTACTGCTGTGGGTAGAGGAGAAGGAACCGCTGAAGGGAAGAGGCGGTGTGGAGGAGGATGGCTGTGAAGGTGCAAGGGAGAAAGTGGATAAAGACGATACACCTGAAGGAGGAAGAGGAGAATGAGGGTGGCTTGTCTTTTGAGGGGTGCTGCTTTTCCTCAGGTATTCTTGCCATAGCTGTTTGTGCCTTCTCTCCAGGTGCCTTCGTAAGGCACTTGTCCCTACGTGAGAGTTGGCCTTTCCATGGCTGGAGAAAACAGATGGCTTTGCTCCGATCTGAGACACACACGTGAAAAAAATTCCAAACCGCTGAGCCCCCCTGGGGTGATGGCGCTAAGGTGGCATCAGCAGCTGATGTTGAAGGGCATGTTGGCTGGCTGGCCATAGCTGGTGATACATGGCGCCGGACACTGCCCCCAGCTGTTTCTGAGGACGAGCTCCCTCTGCTTCTATCATGGAGTTGTCTCCTCCTACTCCTCTCTGACTCCTCCTCTGAACTGTCCACCTGGTCATCTCCTCTACCGGGAACATATGTGGTATCCGTATAATCGTCATCATAATCCTTCTGGCCAGCTGCGCTTTCCTCAGACACCTCCTCAACTGCGCCAACTTCAGGTGGTCCATTATCCCCATCAACACACGTTACGTCCATACTATCGCCACCTAACTCAGACGTATGAGGTGGTGTACCTGCGCCTTCTTGTTGTTGTTGCAGTAGTGGCTGGGAATCAGTGATTTCACCACCACCACCAAATAACTCCTGAGAAGTGTCAAATGCAGCGGATGTGGTGCTTGTTGTAGCGCTGGTGGCTGCAGGAGATGAGGTGTTCTACTCAAGCACCTCCTCACGATTTTGGGAAGTGATGGCACGTGCCTTCTTCTGAGCACTGTATTTTGGGCCTGGTCCGCACGAAATCACAGCAACACCACCTCGCACAGACCTGCCGGTGCCTGGTGGCCTTTCTCTGGGTCTGCCTCTACCTCTTCCTCTACCTGGTTTGTCCATTTTGTCCATCTCGGGGGGATGCTAGGTATATGCAGTGAGGTGGGTTCACTTAACACAACAGGTAGTTACATGCAGTGAGGTGGGTTCTCACTCAACACAACAGGTAGTAAGATGCAGTGAGCTGGGTTCACTGAACAGTAAAGGTACTTAAGATGCAGTGAGGTGGGTTCTCACTCAACACAACAGGTAGTTAGATGCAGTGAGCTGGGTTCACTGAACAGTAAAGGTAAAACAGAGAAACCGAGAGCCCAATATAGTGTAGTATGTATTGGATCAGGGAGAATTAATGTGGAGTAAGTATTATACTTACAAACATGGGTTACCGTTTAGGCAACCACTATATAGGCAGGTGGGGAGATTAGACCTGTCCCCACTCAGGATTAAGATGTCGCTCTCTGAAGAAGGAAAGGAGGGTTTGTCACCCTTCCAACCACCAAGGGTGGATATCTTGACAAGTAGATGTACAGAGGCGCCAAAAGGATAAAATATGCTAAAATGTTTAAAATATTCGGGTGGCGGCGGTGGACCGGCCACTCAGAAATAGACTCGATGCTGTCGCTTAAGATAAAGACCCCCCGGCTCCAAAAACCAACTGTCCCTAATTCGTATCTTACTATTCTATGCTAGAAAATTGATAGTCCTTAAATGGAAACATCCCACCGCCCCCACTCTGTCCAACTGGAAAAAACTGATTAATGACGCCCTGCCCCTATATAATCTTACATTTTAATCAAGAAACCAATACCAAAAATTTGATAAAATATGGAGCAGGTGGGTAAAAGCTGTAAATACTGTCATACCCAATCTTGATATCACTGCCTCGGTACAGGACCTTGTACAAATGTAACCTTTCTCATAACTATAGAAGCTAAGGCTGTATCAGACACTGTTTTCTTTCATCTATGATATTTATACCCTCGATCTACGTATAACTTATGTATTCCATTCTACAAACCCGTATGATGTATATATATAGATGTATACCTGTCTCTGAGTCACGTCACGATAACATCACTAACTGTTATAATTAAGCTGAATTGCTGATTTATTTGTTTTGTTTTTTGTTGAAAATTTCAATAAAAATTCTCTTTAAAAAAAATAAGATAAAGACAATTTATTCACATACTCCATGAACAGAACCGCAACGCGTTTCACGGGTATATTCCCGCTTCCTCAGGCAATAAACAGACAGGAGTACACAGTACAGTCTCAAGGTCACGAATAGCGCCTCTGTGGCGCTATTCGTGACCTTGAGACTGTACTGTGTACTCCTGTCTGTTTATTGCCTGAGGAAGCGGGAATATACCCGTGAAACGCGTTGCGGTTCTGTTCATGGAGTATGTGAATAAATTGTCTTTATCTTAAGCGACAGCATCGAGTCTATTTCTGAGTGGCCGGTCCACCGCCGCCACCCGAATATTTTAAACATTTTAGCATATTTTATCCTTTTGGCGCCTCTGTACATCTACTTGTGAACAGTAAAGGAACTTAAGACGCAGTGAGGTGGGTTCTCACTCAACACAACAGGTAGTTAGGTGCAGTGAGGTGGCCAGGTGGGTTCTGTTAAAAGAAAATAACCTTACTCATGAGACATTCTTTAATATGTGCCAAAAACATAGAAATCTTTATTCGCTTGTACAAGGGCCTTTCTCTGCCAGCATATATGTTTGGACTGCAGCTACACAGATCCTGCACAGCGAAAGAAAAGCAAAATCCTCTTGTGTGCAGGGGCATTTATACCTAATGAATATGATAAAATATTCCTCCTTTTGGGCAGTTCTTTCTGTTAAAAGTCCAATCAGCATGTCCAGTTCCTCCTTTTAGGTGGGGTTGCTCTTCCTCTGTGTCCTTCATGAATAAGTGAAAGTCAACAGGAACAAGAAATCTTCTGACATCAGTTCCTTGTCTCATGTCCTTTAAAATCACCCCCACTTTCAGAGAACTGGTTTAGGCTGCTTTTTTCCAACTTGTTGCCTCTGTGCCTGGTACTTCATTACACAGAGGGGGGTGGGGAGGTGTTCTGGAATTTCACTGTGAAGGACATAAGAGACTATGCACAGTAAAAGGTTCAAAAAGCATATATGACATATATTCAGTGATATCGTGATAATTCCTTGGTTAACAATAATCCTTTTACTTAAAGTGTCACTCTAACACAATAATCTAATTCTGTGCATGTGGTCCTTATAGCCATATTAAAATATAAAGGATATACATAACGATTAACAGATTTAATTATAAATTTCCATATTTCTTTTCACAGTTCACACTCAACACAACAGGTAGTTAGATGCAGTGAGCTGGGTTCACTCAACACAACGCTAGGTATATGCAGTGATGAGGTGGGTTAAGTAATCACAACAGGTACTGGGTAGTTAGATGCAGTGAGCTGGGTTCACTGAACAGTAAAGGTACTTAAGATGCAGTGAGGTGGGTTCTCACTCAACACAACAGGTAGTAAGATGCAGTGACCTGGGTTCACTGAACAGTAAAGGTACTTAAGATGCAGTGAGGTGGGTTCTCACTCAACACAACAGGTAGTCAGATGCAGTGAGCTGGGTTCACTGAACAGTAAAGGTACTTAAGATGCAGTGAGGTGGGTTCTCACTCAACACAACAGGTTTTTAGATGCAGTGAGCTGGGTTCACTCAACACAAACTAGGTATATGCAGTGATGAGGTGGGTTAAGTAAACACAACAGGTACTGGGGTATATGCAGTACTGGGTAGTACAATGTGCAGCTCCCTGTCACACACACAGGTAGTCACTGAATGTGCTGGGCTGCTGGCAGTGGCACACACACTATCAATTAGCAAGGCTGTGCATGCAACAAAAGTGTCAGTTTGACACACAGAAAAAAAAATATGTACAGGATGAGCTCTGAAAAGAGCTGTTGCTGTTGATGGGTGCTTTAAAAGCAATAATAATCAGTCAGGAGCAAGCAAATCAGCCTAGAACCTAACTAATCTGTCCCTAGGAGAAAAAGTCTGCAGCAGCTGTCCCTTTCCTCTCTCTAGCAGGCACACGAGTGAGTGTAATGGCTGCCGGACCCTGCCTTATATAAGGGGGGGGGGGGGGGGGGCTCCAGGGCTTAGTGTAGCCTGAATGGCTACAATGTGCCTGCTGACTGTGATGCAGAGGGTCAAAGTTGACCCTCATAGTGCATTATGGGGCGAATCGAACTTCCGCAAAAGTTTGCCTGCTGCAGGCGAACGCGAACCCCCTAAGTTCGCCTGGAACCGTTCGCCGGCGAACCGTTCGCTACATCTCTAGACATGATCTGTGCATGGAGGAAAAACGTTTTAGCCATTTATTTAGGAAAGGGTTCTTTACAGTAAGAGTGATTAAAATGTGGAATGTATTGACTCAGGAAGTAATCATGGCAAATTCTATACCTGCATTTAAAAGGGGCTTAGATGCTTTCCTTGCATTGAAAGACATCCATGGCTATAATTACTAGGTAATGCCCAGTGGTACTGATCCAGGGATTTTATCTGATTGCCATCTGGAGTCAGGAAGGATTGTTTCCCTTTTGGGGCTAATTGGACCATATCTTGTAACGTTTTTTTGCCTTGCTCTGGATCAACAGGGATATGTGAGGGTGCAGTGCAGGCTGGTTTTGGACAATTTTCTGGTTAAACTCAGTGGGCGTATGTCTTTTTTTCAACCTAAATAACTATGTAACTATGGATATTCAATATAATTGCACTGCTTCTTAATATTGCACAATCAGAAACCTTTTGGGTTTGCCACACCTCTAGGTAGAGCTACTCCCAGTGAAATCTTAAAGAGGAACTCCAGTGAAAATAATGTAGTAAAAAAGTGCTTCATTTTTTACCATAATTATGTATAAATGATTTAGTCAGTGTTTGCTCATTGTAAAATCTTTCCTCTCCCCGATTTACATTCTGGCATTTATTACATGGTGACATTTTTACTGTGGGCAGGTTATGTAGCTGCTCCTAGCTGTTTTGGCTGTTAGAGACAGCTGTAAACAGCTAATTCATGTCTGTGAACATTGTTACATTGTGGCAGTTTGCCCAGAGTACCGCGGTACTCAGAGCTTCTTGTGGGAGGGGTTTCAGCACAAAATCAGTCATACAGCGCCCCCTGATGGTCTGTTTGTGAAAAGCATTATTTTTCTCATGTAAAAGGGGGTATCAGCTACTGATTGGGATAAAGTTCAATTCTAGGTTGGAGTTTCTCTTTAAGTAACGTATATAAGTTACTTATGTAACTATGTAACTAATTTTTCTTCTTCAACTAAAAAAACTTTTTAGCACTTTACAATGGAAAAAGTACAAAAAAGTAGGTGTAAAGTATTGTCAAAATTATTTTGACAATACTGTTGGTGGTTTAAAGAGAGTCTGAAGTAGAGATGTCGCGAACGGTTCGCCTGCGAACGGTTCCAGGCGAACTTTGGGGATTCGCGTTCGCCTGCATCAGGCGAACTTTTGCGGGAGTTCGATTCGCCCCATAATGCTCTATTGAGCAAAACTTTGATCCTCCATATCACTGTCATCAGACACATTATTGCCAAACACACTGGTCTCACTGCTGTAAGCCCGCCCACCCTCCCTCCTTTAAGCAAGGTCCTTATACCATTTGACTCAGTTGTCTGCCTACACTAATTAGTTATGGGACAGCTGCTACAGAGATTTTAATTAGCCTCTTGTGGGTCTCCTCCCTCCTCCCACCTCCCACCTCCCACCTCCTTCCTCCCTCCTCCCTCCCTGCTTGCCCACCACACAGTGAGACCCAGGGTCAAATCCCAGCCAATGTGAGTTGGCTTTTATGCTACAATCCTTAAAGGGAACCTAAACGGAGAAGGATATGGATTTTTCCTTTTAATATAATACCAGTTGCCTGAATCGCCTGCTGATCCGGTGTCTCTAATACTTTTAGCCACAGCCCCTGAACAAGCATGCGGATCAGGTGCTCTGACTGAAGTCAGACTGGATTAGCTGCATGCTTGTTTCAGGGTGTGATTCAGCCACTATTGCAGTCACAAAGATCAGCTGGACTGCCAGGCAACTGGTATTGTTTACAGGAAACATCCATATCACTCTCAGTTAAAGAGAATCTGTATTGTTAAAATCGCACAAAAGTAAACATACCAGTGCGTTAGGGGACATCTCCTATTACCCTCTGTCACAATTTTGCCGCTCCCCGCCGCATTAAAAGTGGTTAAAAACAGTTTTAAAAAGTTTGTTTATAAACAAACAAAATGGCCACCAAAACAGGAAGTAGGTTGATGTATAGTATGTCCACACATAGAAAATACATCCATACACAAGCAGGCTGTATACACCCTTCCTTTTGAATCTCAAGAGATCATTTGTGTGTTTCTTCCCCCCTGCATCTCTCATGCACTGAAGTTTCAGGCTGCTCGTTTCTTCCTGCAAACAGCTTTGCCCTTGTCTAATTCCTCAGTATGTGAAAGCCCAGCCAGCTCAGAGTACGATTTATCCAGCTTGTAAAAGATAAGAAAGAAGAGAGAAGCTGCCCTAATCTAAATAATACACAGGCAGTGTGCATAGAGGGGCCTGGAAGGGGGAGTTCATAGCAGAACCACAACACTGAAGAACTTGGCAGCCTTCCAGACACAGGCCGACAAGTCTGACAGGGGAAAGATACATTGATTTATTACAGAGACTGTGATAGCAGAAAGTGCTGCAGTAAGCCAGAACACATTAGAATAGCTTTTGGAACTTGTAGGATGATAAAAAACAGGATGCAATTTTTGTTACAGAGTCTCTTTAAGGTTCCCTTTAAGCAACCTAATGTTTCTATTGCATTGAGCATAAATGGTAAATTTTAGGCCAGCTTCAGTTACTACTGTAGTGGTGCCGTGGTTAGTGTGCTTGCCCACCACACAGTGAGATCTGGGTTCGATTCCCAGCCATGGTATGATGTATACTGGTTTTTGAAATAGGATAATTCCCTGGCAGATGAGACCCTCCTCCCTCCGGTAGGAGGGAGGAGGGAATAGGTAGAAGGGTAGAAGGGAGGTGGGAGGAGGGAGGTGGGAGGAGGGAGAAGGGAGGAGGGAGGAGACCCACAAGAGGCTAATTAAAATCTCCCTAGCAGAGTGTGTAGCAGCTGTCCCATAACTAATTAGTGTAGGCAGACAACTGAGTCAAATGGTATAAGGACCTTGCTTGGAGGAGGGAGGGAGGGTGGGTCCTCCAGCAGTGATGTGTATTTCACTCAATCAGGTGTGCCTCCATGTATTAGAGCTCTTGAAACATGTTTTCTATCATTTTTCCAGCCGGTCGAATTTTTTAAAATTTTCAAAGTTCGCCTCCCCATTGAAGTCTATTGCGGTTCGCGAACTTTTTTGCGAACCGAACTTTTCGCGGAGGTTCGCGAACCTAAAATCGGAGGTTCGCGACATCTCTAGTCTTAAGCCATATTAATAATGGCTTTTTAGCTTATATTCAGCAGGGGCATGCTTGCCCCAGCTAAAATGCCGCTATCCCGCTGTATAACGAGGGGTCTTTACCCACGAATCCCCCCTGCAAAATCCACGACCAACTTGGTTGTGGATTTTGCTGCCCATGTGCGCTTCCGTGTGAGGCAGGGTTATGAGCTGCAGCCCTGCCTCACACGCATCTGTCAGCGGCGGATCTCCGCCTCTCCCCCCGCCCCTCTCAGCGAAGGCAGACTGAGAGGGGCGGGGGAGAGGCGGAGATCCGCCGCTGATAGATGCGTGTGAGGCAGGGCTGCTGCTCATAGCCCTGCCTCACACGGAAGCGCTCCCCGGAGGTAGCAGGGGGGGATTTGAGGGGTAAAGACCCCTCGTTATGCCGTGGGATAGCTGTGTTTTAGCAGGGGCAAATATAAGCTAAAAAGCCATTTTTAATATGGCTTCAGACTCTCTTTAAAAAGCATTTTATTTACAAGTTTTGAAAATATCACCTAAGGAAAAACTCCAATGTGTGCTATGAAAGCAATGGACATGTCAAGTGTTTAATGGGCGCTACATAATCTGTGTAATGTAATTTGCATAATGCTCTGTAAAACGTACTGTATTTTTTAGACTATAAGACTCACTTTTTCTCTCCCAAAAGTGGGGGCAAAAAGTCACTGCGTCTTATAGTTCAAATGCAGGGAGTTTCTAAATTGTGAATGCCTGCTGCAATGTCGGGGACTCCTTGTACTGTGCCCATGCGGAGGAGGACACAGGGGGACAAACAGAGGACACAGGTGAACACAAAGGAGCATAGAGTAGGGCACAAGGGGGACACTGGAGGCCCCAGGTAGACACACGAGGTACAAGGGGGCATGAGGTACAAAGGGGGCAGAATCCACGAGATGCACTTCACCATGGATGCACCAGGTTTAGTATAAATATTTGTTGCCCTGGTTTTTGTCTTCTAAACTTAGCTGTGACTTATGGTCTGGAGCGTCTTATAGTCTGAAAAATACAGTATGTACTCATATAACATTTTAATGTTATTTAGCGAATACGTATAATCAAATATTCCTTTTCAATAGGCAAGGCCTTCTCTTTTATGTTCAAACATAAAGAATTGTAATGAAAATGTTATGCAAAACTACATCAACAAAATAAAGCTAAAGAAAGCTGAAAACCCACGACAGTCAGGAAATGAAACAATGGGGAAAAGGAGTGTAGCCAGCAAACTGATGTATGAAAAAATACAAAACATGCAAAAAAATAACAAACAAACAGATATAAAGTGCAATATGAACCCGCTGACTAACTACCAGCCATAAATTACACAAAATACATAGTTTTATACAAAAATGTTTAAAAAAAAAAGATACTGCACTGGCCTGTACAGAAAATAAAAGTTACATGTCAACATTACCGTAATTAAAATCCTCCCAATAGACATTGCTGGATGTTATCAGAAAGTTCAGTGCTGTATGCTCAAAATAGTGGCAACTTCAAATTGGTATGCACTGTAATCCATGAGTTAATAGTAGATTATCCAGCCCTTAATATAAACAGGTTCAAGATCATACAATAAAAGGCTTTGTGAATCAAATCCCCTCTTTCCAAATCATAACCTTTATTTGGACAAAAAAGAGGAAAGGACAGATCTATTTTAATAAAATCTTGAAAACCGCTAAGCAGTGGAGCTCTGTCCCAGGTTATGCAAATTGTTTGCACTTGTATACAGCTTGGAAATGGACAAATCAATGCAGCTACAGCTGGACTTGATTGGCCTATTTCAATGTTGCATACGTTTGCATAAATTTAGCATAACATTTGCATCAGCGTGAAATTATTAATATTTCACTGACTTATTTTATACCAACTGCATTAATCACTAACAGCTTTCTCAGTTTAGAGGCGAACAAATTAGTTGCAGTTCGGAATAGAAGGTGTTTGTTCTACTCCTGCAGTACGCTTGAAAAATTCTCCCATCTGTATCGTTAAAAGTTTCCTACAAAGCTAAATGGTCTCAAGAGAGTTTACTATCCTACTCTAGCGAGCCCACATGAAATGCATAAAATATACCAATATTCACTATCTACCTTTAGATGTACAGTGTTGGAAAATATCTGAAGCTCCTCAATAACCAACCGTTCCACCGCTGAGAGCTATTTAACTTACAAGTTGCCCTGTTTCAATTGTCATTTCACAGTGATGATTTGCAAATGCAGCAAAAAATATGACTGCTATGGACAGTGAGCACAAATGTTTCCCGTACATGATGCCCTGGGCTGCAGTTGTACCACTCTCACAGGAAAAGATGTTCTAAGTTAATGGAAGACCAGTGCCCACTTATTCTGTCACCAATATCCCATGACCAGATACAGTGACAGATGGCCAATGGGAGCAGCTTAGTAAGAGAGGATTTACAACTCAGGCTGCAGTCTAACTCTATACACACACAACATAAATGGCAATTTTGAAAGCAAAGAAAAATGCATTAAAACTAGACATGGAGCAATAACTGATGGCAACCTGTATTATCTTTTCACAGGTTTGGTTTACGCCGCAGGATTTGATCACAGGTTCACAGTAATGTTTAACAAAACAAATAAGTCTGAACCTGCTCAGAGAATTGTAACTCTGATCATCATGGAAAGCATGGCGGCTTCTAGCCACTTTGGTGGAAAGAAATAAAATAAAAATAAGAAAAATCTCAACAACATGTTTACAATGCTTAAAGGATACCCGAAGTGACATGTGACATGATGAGACAGACATGTGTATGTACAGTGCCTAGCACACAAATAACTATGCTGTGTTCCTTTTTTCCTTTCTCTGTCTGAAAGAGTTAAATATCAGGTACGTAACTAAGTTGCTGACTCAGTCCTCACTCATACAGGAAGTGACTACAGTGTGACCCTCACTGATGAGAAATTGCAACTATAAAACACTTTCATAGCAGAAAATGGCTTGTGAGAGCAAGAAAGAGATACAAGGGGGAATTTCTTATCAGTGAGGGTCACACTATAGTCACTTCCTGTCTAAGTCAGGACTGAGTCAGCCACTTACATGCCTGATATTTAACTCTTTCAGGCAGAGAAAGAAAAAAAAAGGAACATAGCCTGGTTATTTGTGTGCTAGGCACATGTCTATCTCATCATGTCACATGTCACTTTGGGTATCCTTTAAAACGAAGCAGTGAATAAAATGAAACAAATGAACACAGGTTTTTCTCTGATGAAGTCTTAAAAACCTTTTCACATATATGGCATTCCAGTGTTACCCTTAAAGATGAACTGCAGTGAAAATAACGTAATGGAAAGAAAGTGCTTATTTTTTACAATAATTGATTAATGATTTAGTCAGTGTTTGCCCATTGTAAAATCTTTCCTCTCCCTGATTTACATCCTGACATTTATCACATGGTGCCATTTTTACTGCTGGCAGGTGATGTATGTGGAAAGAGATGATGCATTTTTGTCAGTTGGAAACAGCTGTTATTTCCCACAATGCAACAAGGCTCCCACTTTGTGATGACAGCACCCTGATGCTGACATTATACTGTGGGAAGGGGTTCACCACAATATCAGCCAAACAGAGAAAAGGTAAAGATTTCTCATGGGAAAGGTGGTATCAGCTACTGATTCAATCCTTGGTTACAGTTCCTCTTTAAACTGTTTCCTGGTAGTTGATTGGCATTACAAAAGTGCAGGTGGATTGGTGGTTGCACACTGCACAGGCTTTCATCAATTAATAGCAAATAGTCAATTGAGTTTTTATGTATTGCACTCAGTGTATATGATTTGGTTCCAGCTGCTGTACCACTGTAATAGACTTACATTGGAAGCAAAATGCCTGCTAATTCTGTTGTGCATTGCGCTATGACACAGTTGCAACACAACAGCCAGCGCTATTATTTTGTAAAGATGTGATGCGTTGCTAGAAATGTGCCAATGCTATCTTTATAAAAAACAGTCAATATTTTTGTGTTATGAATGTGATTTTGCATTCTTCGCAGTTTTTATAACTTGGCCTCAAGTCTCCACCAACGCAAGGGATATACACAAAACAGACATACAGTTACATACATGCAAATCTGTACCTATGTGTATGCAAGGGCTGACACTAACAACTATAAAGCTGTAATGTAAAGAAAAGATTTTGTGTCTTTCACATTTGCTGATGTAGTAGTAGCCCTTCAGGGCACCAATCAGATTACCAGATTTATTTTTCTAGTGACTTCAACAGTGCTCAAACATTTGGTCTCCTGAAATTTTACTGCACAACTCCAATGCATTAAAGGGCCAATGCTGCAAGGGTAATTGACAGCTGGGTCCCATATGGCACTGCCTCTGCTTGGGCCCCAGACTGTCCTCGGGACCCATACAGCCAGGGGCGCCTCTAGTCATAGGCAGTACAGGCCATTGCCTGGAGTGCCATTGGTCCTGGGGGGCGCCATGTTGCTGGATTAAGCCCTGCCCCAAATTAAGCCTCACACCGTGGGTGTTCTATTACTTGTTTCTGCTGCATCTATTTGCAAGTTGCAGGCAGCTGCCACCTCTGAGCCTTGTGCATCCTTCTTTTCCCCTTTGTGCCTCCTTCTGTCCTTTGTGCGCCTCCTTCTGTCTCCTCGTGCTTCCTTCAGTCCCTTGTGCCATGCCTGACCCCCTGTTTGTCCTTCTGTCTCCCTTTGTGCCTCCTTCTGTCTCCGTGTGCCTCCTTCAGTCCTAATTTGCCACCTCTGCCTCCGTCTGTGCCCCTTTGAGCCTCCTTCTGTCCCCCTGTGCCTCCTTATGGCTTCCCCTTTTTTGCCCCTTGTGCCACCTCTGCCCCCCTGTTCCCCTGTTTCAGTCCCACTTTGCTTCCTTCTGTCTCCCTGTGCCTCCTTCTGTCTCCCTGTGCCTCCCTCTGTCTCCCTATGCCTCCTTCTGTCTCCCTTTGTGCCTCCTTCTGTCTCCATGTACCTCTTCAGTCCCCATGTGCCACTTCTGTCCCCTGCACCATCCTCTGTCCCCCTGTACCTCCTTTGCTGCCACAATAAGGGTATTTTTTAGTGAAACATTATGATTATTTTATGGTAAAACACTGCCGCATTACGGTTATTTTCTATGAATCGCTGATGCATTACAATTATTTTCTCGTGAAACACTGACACATTATGATTATTTTCATGGGGGGGGGGGGGGGGCGCCATGGGGGTGGGGAAGGGGGCGCCACAGGATTTCTTGCCTGGAGTTACAAAATGGCCAAAGGTGCCCATGCATACAGCAGCACTTTCTGTACTGCCCTGACGTCAGCCCTGAGAGAGGAATCAATCATTTTGACACAGTGGATGGAAAGCTTTAAGTGTATGGCCAGCTTTATTTGGCAATAATAACATTCCCAGTTAACCAAGATAACCAAATCTTCTGAAAAAATCAAATGCTCTATGTTTATCCTTTGGCTACTGCTGTGGATGGATACTGCTGAGACAGATTTGAATATGTATACCAGCTATAAATGATATTACATTTCTGTTTTCTTATAATAAAAAAGAATCTGAAAACAAATTTAAAGTTTTCTGTTTGCACAGAATCCAGCTTTTGGAAAGGAAAACTAAACATTTTTTTTCTAGAATATTAAATAAACTGATAACCAAATTTCTTCAAATGACTTCTAATGCTACTACAAAAAATATAAAACAAACAATAAGATCTTATAGGAAAAGAAGACAAAGCAGAAAAAGCATACATGTATACTGTAAGGGCCTGTTCGCACTAGAGCGATTAGCGGGTGATTCTTAAAGCGATAGCACAATATTAACCCTATGGCAGTGATCTCACTGCCGCGATTGCTGCTGATCGCGGATGATTTGCGATTAGTGGCAATCACTAAGTGTATTACCTGCAGCATTTTGCCACGATTGTGGAGCGATCGTGATACAGTGCTTAACAAAGCGCTGATTGTGATCGCTCAATGAACGCGTATTTGTGCAGTGATTTTTTTTTCCATGTTAATCATGGAAAAATCACCCGCACAAAACTTTTACGATTAAAAGTGTGAATGGGCCCTCAGATATGGGACTGTCACAAATGACATCCAGGATTAGTATGCCCCTAAAAGCACAGATCCCAAGCTAAAATTAGAAATAAAACTGCTCTTATTCCCACTATTATCATGATTATGCATTGATTTAGTACTGACAGATTTTCCACAGCACTTGACAGTCTACACTAAACAATCCATGGCCCTCACTATACAGTATCTTCAGCGGGGCTCACAATCTAATTTCCCTCTCAGATTCTGGGGACAATATGGGAAAACACAACTAAACCATCTGTATGGTTTTGGAATGTATCCCACATAAATATGCAGAGGATATACAGCTTTCATATACTGTACATAGTGCCATAGCTGAGACGTGTGCAAAATTTAGGAAGATCCAGGAAAATGGAAAACAGCAATGCACCGCATACACTACACACACACACACACACACACACACACACACACACACACACACACACACACACACACACACACACACACACACACACACACACACACACACACACACACACACACACACACACACACACACACACACACACACACACACACACACACACACACACACACACACACACACACACACACACACACACACAAATATATTCTAATGTTCTACTGGAATTTCAACTTTTTAATGCCCAACCAATCTTTAAAACAATGAACATCTATTAAATCAATTGTTAAAAAATCACAGACCTACTAACAGCTCCCTCCCCACTTTTTATCCTTACCAGGCCAGTTTTAACAGTTCTACAATTTGCTTGAGGTTAAATATTTATTTGTTGTTTAAAAACATATGATAAAAATGTTAGTTTTGCAACATCTGAATTGTTTTAACCACGTGAGGACCACAGTGTTAAACCCCACTAAAGACCAGGCCTTTTTTTGTAAAATAGGCCACTGCAGCTTTAAGGCCAAGCTGCAGGGCCGCACAACACAGCACACAAGTGATTCCCCCCCCCCCCTTTTTCTCCCCACCAGAGAGCTCTCTGTTGGTGGGGTCTGATCGCCCCCAGGTTTGTTTGTTTTTTGTTTTTTTTTTTTATAAATATTTAATGTATATTTTTAATAAATATATGTATTTTTTTTCTTACCCTCCTTCCCTCCCCTGGCCAGCCTATCACAGCGGATCGCTCCTGTGTCCAACAAGGGGACAGCCGTGTCACACAGCTGTCCCTAGTACAGCACTGCTGTAAATCACAGCATTGTATGGGTAAGTAGACTGTGGTTTCCCCATCTAGCAGTCTCCCGAGCGGTGGTCGCCGCTCGGAGACTGAAGGTGGCGCTCCGCTCCACCCACTAAGCAGGAGATGCGCGCGCAACCTGCGCACGATCTCCTGCAAAACAGAGCCCCTAGACTTTATGCCGATCAGCGTTAGTCGGTCCTGGGGCTGCCGCCACAGCCACGCCCATCGGCGTGACGCGGTCGGCTAGCAGTTACTATGCTTGAAATCACATGTATCAATGTATTCATATCCCGAAAATCTCCCCTCAATGTCTGTATTTTAATAGGCACTGATTGCAGAGCCTAAAAGTTTGTATTTTTTTTTGTGGCGATTGGCAGCAGGGGGTGGGGGTGTGGTTATGGTCAAGAGTGGGGGGGTTAAGGTTAGGTGTGGTGAGGTTAAGGCTAGGTATGGGTGGTGGGAGGTGAAGGTTAGGTGTGGGGGTGGTTAAAGTTAGGCGTGGGGAGGGGGTGGTTTAGGATAGGCATGCGGGTGGGTGGTTAAGGTTCGGCATGGGGAGGGGGTGGTTAAGGATAGGCTTGAGGGAGTGGTTAAGGTTAGGAATGGGGGTGGGTGGTTAAGGTTAGGCGTGGGGAGGGGGTGGTTAAGGATAGGCATTGGTAGAGAGTTGAGTGTGGTAACAGGGTTGTATATAGTAAAATATCAGTAATTTTTGCTGATATTTTACTGTCGTCATTTGCACTGAAATAGCAAAATATCGGTAAATTTGCCAAAATTCTACTATTATGTTTACGAAAGCCCAAATATCCTTTTTGCATGTATATCTGCTACGACCATTCACATTGGAAACAACAAGCACTGAACATTTTAATTTAGTGTTTGTAGTGGACTTTAGCAAAATATCACCATCATTTTCTCTGGACCGCTAGGGGACTGTGTCCACTAAGATCCTAGTTCTACCAAAACCTCACTACGATGGCAGATTTTTGCTTAATAGTAATATCACCCAACCTACAATATTATTAAGAAAACCCCCATCTGGAAGAGGATGCAGTGATCATTTTTAAAATGCTTACCTTTCAAGAAGCCAAGAAGTTCCAAAGGAACAAAAGTACTTTGAAGTTTTCTGTGGCATGTTGAATATATTAATCTCTTAATAATGAGCTTATAGGTAATGTGTACAATAAGTAGTATTTAATTGGTAGACCAATAATCTGTCATTCCATAATTACGTAGAGAGGTTTGTTTAAAACTAAACAAAGCTACAGATGGCCCAGAACAAAGCACTACCACAGGCCAAGCAGAACATTTCCCTTAATCTACATTTTATGGCCACCGGCTGCTTTATTCCTATAGCTTCTCTTCCAAATGGCTAGAGTGTTATCTGCGCATTTCAGGCTCATTTGTCTTGAGCTGACACTCACAACTAAGAATTACTGATTCTGTATGTGGAGAAGCATCCGCTCTATGCCATGTAGTTTCAGCAGAACACAGCTGAGAGTTATTCATACAAAGCACAACTTAACCATGCATCCCAGTGTAACTTGGGTCAGAGCTATGCCCTGTTTTTACACTACATTACCAGTTAATTGAAGTAGTGATGCTTCATGTGGGTTGGTAGGAGTTCTTATTTCTGCATCCAATTATGGATATAGTGCATTTATTACATTTCATGAGGCAAATATGGTCAGTTTGGGCGAGGAAACAGAAGCAGGTGTTTGAATAATATGCAAAAAAAAGCATGTGGCCACAATAATCTACAACACATCTCTAAAAAGAACTCCACAGATTATGTATAAATACTGGAAAAAATGTACGAATATTATATTAATTAACCTATTTCAAAACACCAAATACTGTAGAATTTCATTATAATAAACTCTTATATAGTAAACATCTGGATATAGTAAAGTCAGTCCTCAGGTCCAGCATATGCATCTGCATAAATATACAATGTATGAACAAATTTGATATAGTAAACTTCTGAAATAGTTAAGTACTTTTCCTGGTCCCTTGGAGTTTACTATAAAGGGACTGTACTGTATAATTATTCTTCAAGGTAAATGCTGCACAAAAGTGGTGTGAAACTTACATTTCATCTCTGGTCTAAAACATTAAACATAGCATAAAGCTAATAGGGAATATACATATATAAATAGTTTTCAAGTTACTGGAAGGGTCAATAATTTAATCTTTCACGTCACTCAGAAGCTAACTGCTAATATAAGTCCAGGAGCACAAGCATGTCAGCTACTGAAGCTTGATCTCCTTTACGTCTGCTTTACAAGCCTTATCATGGTCCCTAAAAATTTATAGAATTCAAGTATTCATAATACAAAAGCTGCTTAAGAAATAAGTTGCCATCCCCAAATCCATACAGGTCAATATTTTAATGATCAGTTAAAAGGAACCTGAAGCGAAGAGGTATATGAAGACTGCCATATTTATTTCCTTTTAAACAATATCAATTGCCGCAAGTACTAGAGAACAGAGGCGCCAGCAGGATAAAAGAATCTAAAAACTTTAAAATGGCTTGGGAGGCAGTGGTGGACTTACCTCCAAGAAGCAGACAAGATAACTGTCAGTTCAAACAAACACATTTATTGTATATTCCCCAAAAGATGCAACACGTTTCACAGGCGTAGCCCGCTTCATCAGGCAATAAATAGGGGATAAACAGTAACTTGCAGGTAACATGAAAAGCGCCTCTCTGACAGAGTGTTACCTGCCGGTGTTACCAAACACTTCCATTTGGCTGCATGTAATTGAAGCCAATGGCGGGAGGCTGAGCTGCCCAACAAATCAGAAGTTCAGGCACGCATAGAAAAGAAGCCTTAAAGTGAACCTGAACTACAAATTTTGGTCTGTAGTGTGTCTGATCAGATTTAATCAGAGAGGGATCTAGCAGATGGTTGATCGGTGGCCATTGACTAATGTATGGCCACCTTTATGCATTGGGCAATAATGAGGAATCCATTTTTCACTAAAGGTAGCACTTACATATGAATTTAGAGTGTTTTGACTTGTTCAGTAAGTAGATTATGCAAGCAGAAGTCTAAGCCACACCAGAAACAGGAGATTCATATAAGTAATTGTGCAATAAAATCTTAAAATCTTAGGATATAATAAAAAAATGTAAATTATAACAAGCTATTGGATTGCAGCTTGACCACACTTAGAGCAGCACCGACATTTCTGTGACTGGTGACATACCATAATTGCTATGAGACGTCTACTTATAGTATAATCCTTAATAATCACCATCCAAAATACTTATCATCAATTGAAAATCTGGGATTCACATTTAATAATGGTTAAGATTCTAAACAAAAAACAAGAAAACTATTTATTTTGCAAGCTGTTGTACTCATTCCGGCCCCAGAATGTTATAAACACTCTGTATTCATTATTTTGTATTTGGAGCTGTGAAAGTGACCCAAGCCAGGTCTCTCTGGATCATGTTAATGCATTGATTTAGTAATTAGCATCTGTTTTCAGCTGTGTCTTACGGGAGTCTCCGGCAGTCTACAATTTCCTGCTGAACTGGTAAAAATTAGAGCACTGACGAGAACAAACAAAAGGAAAAGAAACATTTTTAGAAAAAAAATGTATTTTTTAACAAATGGGTTGTTCTTTAAATTAGTTATATTAATAAATTGTATGTGCCAATACTCACAAAGGCAGGGAACACTAAGTCTGGGAAGTGGTACAAAAAAAACCCCCTTACAGTTGAATTAACTTTTTATGACTGAACAGTAAAAAAATTATGAAGATGCAAGTGAATCTTCATTGTATAAATATGATTTATACGTTGGTGATATCATAAGTGATGTTTCATACCTAAACTAGATACTGTATATACTCGCGTATAAGCCTAATTTTTCAGCACAAAAAATGTGCTGAAAAGTTACCCCCTCGGCTTATATGCATGTCAGTGGAGCAAAATAGATAGCGGAGCAGGTTTTGTTACTGGCAGAGCAGTGTAAGGATCGTGCACTAGTGATCCTGCTCTTGGCAGCTGGCTCCCTGCTGTGTCTGTGCACCTATCCCGTGCAACATGGTGTGCAGAGTGCGCTGCTAAAGACTACCTGTGTCCCCTGGCTTGTGGAGTGGAGTGTGCAAGCAACATGTCAGCGGTACAATGATCGGGGATTCTTCCTGTGTGACAATCGCTGTCTCTCATATCTATGACAACATTTAGTGGCATCTTGAGACACAGCTGTATCATCCTTGGGGTACATCTGCTAATGGGGAGAAGGGCTGACTTGCACGGGGGGCACATCAGGCTACTGTGGAGGGGGCTATACTGGGTAAGGGGCTTATACATGAGTCACTCGCTTTTTCCTGGTTTCTGTGGTCAAAGTGGGTACCTCGGCTTGTACGCGGGTTGGCTTATATGCGATGCGAATATATACAGTAAATTAAAAATTGTCTGCTATTATGCAAACATGAACTGAGACAAAAAATAAGAGCAAGGTACAGTAAAGGCACCATTATCCAGCACCAACGAGGATTGGCTGATAACTGTAGTTTCGGATTGCTTGAGAGTCAATGTTAAAAATAGGCTTAGCTGAAAAAACGTACTATAACCCACACTGTATACTTACCATAAACTCTGTATTTATGTTGAAATATTGTAATTAAAACGAATTAGGATAAAGGACAGACTTAACTTAATGTAAAATAGGTTTAGTGCTGTATAAAGAAGTGTAAAAGTAGATTTATGCATCAACCAAGGCCAGACATTTTTTCCAGTTGTTTGAGACTTCAGGTTAACTGTGTCCTGGATAACGGGGGTTTTACAGTATTCACATAAGAAGAGGGAAGGCTTTGGATCTCTCCGAGATTTCCTGGTCCTCCCTGTGTCCCCTCTTTCCACCACTGCCCCCCATTAAAATTCCATGCATTTGGGATTGCTTGGAGCGCTTTGTAAGCACTCTCATTCCATACTGTGGATATGCTCATCTTTGGAAGTATTCAGGACACCAGTACTTCTGGAGCATTTTGAAGAGTCCCAAAGGCGTATTCACACTCTCTAGTCTGATTACTTCAATGGGGTCCCAGCAGTGGACCACGGGGATGCAGAGATGATCAGAAAGTCTCTGTGGGATCCAGAGCCTTCCCTCATCTTAAGAGAGTATCTAACTAAAGGTTTCAACTGTGGGCATGTGCTTGAGGCTGCAGTATTGTTAATTTTTTAACGGTCCAAAAACTCTTTGGACTGAGCCCTTTTCTGCTAACATTATTCTAACCCCTTGCACATAGTAATAAAGCAATCTTCAGTGCACAATTGTGTAGCGCAAGCAATGAGAATAATGGACCTGATGCAATTTCAACTATTGCTAGCATTAAGGGCTAATAATAGCTGCAACAGCCTATAATTAGGTGAAAGCTCTTTCACAATGTTCTGTTAACAAAGGTAGCGTTTTGTGGACCTAGTTTTGCCGGGCCAAAAGAAAAGAAGCTTTCTAGTTTTATCTCCTGATTCATTGTTGTCAGATGTGTTAGGAATTGATTGAAGTCCACACTGAGTACATTTTTACCTGTTCTATCCAGATCATGAAATATTTGGCTCAGCTGAGAATGGTGCTTTTTTGTATCAAAACGAGAAGATGTTTTAATTATTAATGCATTCTATTACAATTAAAAAAACAAACAAACATGGTGTAGCAAACCCCCTTTCCACCCACCCACGTAGATCAACAACAACAACTAAACATTTGTAAAGCACTTTTCTCCCATAGGACCCAAAGCACATACGTTTGTCTTAGATCAGTACATAGTGATGTGTAGAGTGGAGATGTCGCGAACGGTTCGCCTGCGAACGGTTCAAGGCGAACTTTGGTGGTTCTCGTTCGCCTGCAGCAGGCGAACTTTTGCGGAAGTTCGATTCACCCCATAATGCACTATGAGGGTCAACTTTGACCCTCTGCATCACAGTCAGCAGGCTACACTAAGCCCTGGAGCCCCACCCCCCTTATATAAGGCAGGCTCCGGCGGCCATTAGCCTCACTCGTGTGCCTGCTAGAGACAGACTAGGGACAGCTGCTGCAGACTTGTTCTTCTAGGGACAGATTAGTTAGGTTCTTGGCTGCTTAGCTTGCTCCTGACTGATTATTATTGCTTTTATAGCACCCCTCAACAGCTCTTTTTAGAGCTCATCTTGTACTTTTTTTTTTCTGTGTGTCAAACTGACACTTTTGTTGCATGCACAGCCTTGCTAATTGATAGTGTGTGTGCCACTGCCAGCAGCCCAGCACATTCAGTGACTACCTGTGTGTGTGACAGGGAGCTGCACATTGTACTACCCAGTACTGCATATACCCAGTACCTGTTGTGTTTACTTAACCCACCTCATCACTGCATATACCTAGCTTTGTGTTGAGTGAACCCACCTCACTGCATCTAAGTACCTTTACTGTTCAGTGAACCCAGCTCACTGCATCCAACTACCTGTTGTGTTGAATGAACCCACCTCACTGCATCTAAGTACCTTTACTGTTCAGTGAACCCACCTCACTGCATCTAACTACCTGTTGTGTTGAGTGAACCCACCTCACTGCATCTAAGTACCTTTACTGTTCAGTGAACCCAGCTCACTGCATCTAACTACCTGTTGTGTTCAGTGAACCCACCTCACTGCATCTAAGTACCTTTACTGTTCAGTGAACCCAGCTCACTGCATCTAACTACCTGTTGGGTTTCAGTGAACCCACCTCACTGCATCTAAGTACCTTTACTGTTCAGTGAACCCACCTCACTGCATCTAACTACCTGTTGTGTTGAGTGAACCCACCTCACTGCATCTAAGTACCTTTACTGTTCAGTGAACCCACTTCACTGCATCTAACTACCTGTTCTGTTCAGTGAACCCACCTCACTGCATCTAAGTACCTTTACTGTTCAGTGAACATACCTCACTGCATCTAACTACCTGTTGTGTTGAGTGAACCCACCTCACTGCATATAATTACCTGTTGTGTTGAGTGAACCCAGCTCACTGCATATACCTAGCATCCCACCGAGATAGACAAAATGGACAAACCAGGTAGAGAAAGAGGTAGAGGCAGACCCAGAGGAAGGCCACCAGGCACCGGCAGGTCTGTGCGAGGTGGTGTTGCTGTGATTTCGTGCGGACCTGGCCCAAAATATAGTGCTCAGAAGAAGGCAAGTGCCATTACTTCCCAAGATCAGGACGTGCTTGACTATTTAACACAGAACACCTCATCTCCCACAGCCACCAGCGCTACAACAAGCACCACATCCGCTGCATTTGACACTTTGCAGGAGTTATTTGGTGGTGGTGGTGAAATCACTGATTCCCAGCCACTACTGCAACATCAAGAAGAAGACACAGGTACACCACCTCATACGTCTGAGTTAGGTGGCGATAGTATGGACGTAACGTGTGAGGAGGGGGATGCTGAACCACCTGAAGTTGGTCCAGTTGAGGAGGTGTCTGAGGAAAGCGAAGCTGGGCAGGAGGATTATGATGACGATTATACGGATGCCACGTATGTTCCCAGTAGAGGAGATGAACAGGGGGACAGTTCAGAGGGGGAGTCAGAGAGGAGTAGGAGGAGACGACTCCATGATAGAAGCAGAGGGAGCTCATCCTCAGAAACAGCTGGGGGCAGTGTCTGGCACCATGTATCACCAGCTATGGACAGCCAGCCAACATGCCCTTCAACGTCAGCTGCTGATGCCACCGTAGCGCCATCACCCCAGGGGGGCTCAGCGGTTTGGAAATTTTTTAACATGTGTGTCTCAGATCGGAGCAAAGCCATCTGTTGTCTCTGCCAGCTTTCTCCCTTGCACCTTCACAGCCACCCTCCTCCACACCGCCTCTTCCCTTGAGCGGTCCTTCTCCTCTGCCCACAGCAGTACCCAGCTGTCCGTGAAGGAAGTATTTGAGCGTAAGAAGCAAATGTCTGCCAGTCACCTTCTTGCCCGGCGTCTGACAGCTGGCGTGGTGGAACTATTAGCTTGCCAGCTATTACCATACAAGCTGGTGGAGTCGGAGGCTTTCCGTAAGTTTGTGGCCATTGGTACACAGCAGTGGAAGACACCAAGCCGCAATTATTTTTCACAAAAGGCCATACCCAAACTATACCGTGCTGTTCAGAGGCAAGTGGTGTCATCTATTGCGAAGAGCATTGGGTCAAGGGTCCACCTGACCACGGATGCCTGGTCTGCCAAGCACGGGCAGGGCCGCTACATTACATACACAGCCCATTGGGTCAACCTGGTGACCGATGGCAGCAAGCAGGGAGTACATGGCTGCGCAGCGGACCAACTTGTCACACCTCCACGGCTTGCAGGCAGGCCTCCTGCCATCTCCTCTCCGCCTGCTACCACCTCTTCGCTGTCGTCATCCTCCTTCTCCTCCTTGGCTGGTGCCGCGATCTCCTCTCCAGCTACACAGCCCCCGCACCCCAGGGCCTATGCTGCATGCCAGGTACGACGGTGTCAGGAGGAGTCAGACTCTGATGATGGTGATGAGGAAGGTGTTTCTGTGGAGGAGTAAGAGGCGGTGGAAGAAGAACAACCACGGCAGCCGTCACAGGGGGCTTCTGCTGCTCCACGTTCCCGTGGTTTTGTTCGTGGCTGGGGGGAGGAAGAGGAGTTGCGTTCCGTCACTGAGAAAGAGCAAGAGGAGATGGAGAGTACGTCTGCATCCAGCTTTGTGCAGATGGCCTCTTTCATGTTGTCCAGCCTGTTGAGGGACCCCCGTATCAAAAAACTTAAGGCGAATGACCTGTACTGGGTGGCCACGCTACTAGACCCTCGGTACAGGCTCAAAGTGGCAGACCTGTTACCAACTCAACAGAAGGTGGAAAGGATGCAGCACTTGCAGAACAAGCTGTTGATGATGCTTTACAATGTGTTTAAGGGTGATGTGGCTGCACAACGCAATCAAGGTACCACTGGCAGTAACCCTCCTCCTCCCAAGTCCACGCAGGCAAGGACAGGACACTCCAGCGATCTCAGGGTGATGTCGGACATGCGGACATTCTTTAGTCCAACTCCTCACCATAGTCCTTCCGGATCCACCCTCCACCAACGCCTGGACCGGCAGGTAGCCGACTACCTGGCCTTGAGTGTGGATGTAGACACTGCGCGCAGCGACGATGAACCCTTGGACTACTGGCTGCGCAGGCTTGACTTGTGGCCAGAGTTATTCCAATTTGCCATACAACTTCTCTCTTGCTCTGCCGCAAGCGTCCTGTCAGAAAGGACCTTCAGTGCAGCTGGAGTCATAGTCACTGAGAAGAGAAGTCGCCTAAGTCACGACAGTGTTCAGTACCTGACCTTTATCAAAATGAATGAGGAATGGATCACGGAGGGCTACTGCATGACCGAAGACTAAGTCAGTCCCCACACACAGCATCTCTGCCTGCAGGCCGCTTGCCTTCTCCGCCACCACCAACAGGGTCCAGGACTCTAGGCGGATTCCTGAATTTTTAAGGCCCCTGCTAGCAGCGACCGCTACACTAATTTTTCTGGTGCGTGTACATGCCTGCCTAATTTTTCTGGCTGCACTGCGGGCGGCTGCAACAAAAAAAAAAGGCATGTACATGTGCCCACCCCCCTTCATGATCATTACCTTGCCGCGGTGAAGGGGCTTGCGTATCACAATGAAGCGAAGACCGCCGGCTGTTTGAGTGTCTCGGGTGGGGGGGGGGGCACACAAAAGATAATAAGGTCATTGCTTCATTGTGGTAAGACCAAATTTGATCAGCTGGGAAGTCAATGTTGTTCTATCATTGAGCTACCACAGCCCGGCGACCATATGGGCTTGAAAACAGCCATGGCCTACACTCTCGCCATGGTGCACACCAGTCCAGCATGGCCATCACTACGCAAACAGCAGTTTGCGGTGCGTTACACAGTGAGTTTGGTGTGTCAGTGTGAAGCAGAACTCTAATCACACTCCCTGATTGATGTATACCCATGCAAGATGTTTTAAAGCACTTTAGGCCTGCAATTTAGCATTCAATGTGATTTCTGCCCTTAAAATGCTGCTTTGCGTCCAATCTGGATCTTTCCCCGGGACTTTTGCCGTCTATCCCACTCCACCATGCCCCCCTCCAAGTGTTAGACCCCTTGAAACATCTTTTCCATCACTTTTGTGGCCAGCATAATTTTTTCTATTTTTAAAGGTTTGCCTCCCCATTGAAGTCTATTGCGGTTTGCAAACTTTTACGCGAACCGAACCTTCCGCGGAAGTTCGTGAGCGGTGTTCACGAACCGAAAATCGGAGGTTTCGCGACATCTCTAGTGTAGAGGAGAAAAATTATGTGATCATAAATGGCAGACTAAACAGGTTGCTTTTCAGTTTTGATTTAACAATGTCCAGGGTTGGAACTGTCTTGATTAAGTATGGCAAGGCATTTTAAAGGGAAGGGACAGCATAACAGAAAGCTCCAAAGGAATTTGGTTGGACTCTGGGGGTGGTCAGGTTATTGGATATTTTTGATCTGAGGCTGTGGGAGGTGTGACACAGTTGCAACAAATCCTTCAGGTATCTGGGATTTGAATGTTATCCGGGATTTGAATGTTAACATGCCAATTTTGAAAAGGATTCTCCATTTTATGGGTAGCCAGTGTAGTGAGCAAAGTATTGATGCTATGAGGCAATGGTGGAGTTGGTTTGCTTACAGTCTTGCAGCAGCATTCTGTACTAGCTGCAGGTGGTGTAGGTCTTTATTTGGAAGGCCTGCATAGAGTGCTTTGCAATAGTCCAACTGTGATGAGATGAAGGTGTGAAATAGGGTTTGAAGATCCTCTGAAGAAATGAGGTGCTTAATTTTTGCAACATTCCTTAGGAGAAAGAAAGAATGCTTCACAACAGCTGAAATTTGATTCCTGAAGTTTAATTCCCCATCAATCAGTAAACCCAAGCTGTTCAGTGTTGAAGCTAGTAAGGTTTGAGTTCCCTACCCTCAGTGGTGTTGTCTGTTGACTGTACCTGGAGCTGTTTTTGCTGTTAGGCTGTTAGGCTGGCTTCCAATGAAAAGACTCTCAGTTGTTTCAGCATTTATTTTAAGCCAGCTGTCATTTATCCACTACTGAAACTCAGCTAAGCATCTGTTTATGGAATAGGGTCTGTCATGTCTGGTTTTAATAACAAATATGTCTCAATGTCATCAGCATAGCAGTGCCAGACCGTGTTTTTTTTATAATTTTTCCAAGTGGCAGCATGTATATTGTTAACAACAAAGGGGAGTGTATCAAGCCCCGGGACACACCATATTTCAGAGGTACAGGTTTGAACCAGAAATGCCCCAATGCCAAATGCCTGGGAGGAGGAGCACCATCTTCCAATCTGTCTATTCTGTATAATAAAACTGATTTTTCCAAAAATTCCATACAATTTATATGGCAACAGATTTAAAGAACACCAATGGCATGCAGAATAATACATTTATTTTAAGAAAAAGTACGGTCTGCAGTCTCCTCCAGAA